>NC_057806.1:656348683-656530488 GCF_018294505.1 Triticum aestivum | reverse complement strand
GGCGGCGGGGGAGGGTGCGGGGGGTCGTTGGCGGCGGTGGAGCGGGGGAGGGTGCGGGGGGTGCTCGGCGGCAAGGGGGATCTGGCGAGGGGGATAGCGATCGAGATGGAGGGGGGTCGAGATCGAGTGTCCTCATAAATATTTAATATTTTTTTCATATTGAATATGAAAAAATATCATCAAATTTGAAAAAAATATTCATGAATTCAAAAAGTGCCCTTGAAATTTAAACATATTCATGAGTTCAAAAAGTGCCCATGAAATACAATCGAGAAATGAAGGCTACAATTTAAATACAATCGATCTTAGCTAGCTATCTGTTCACAATCTTCTTGCCCTTATTTTTCATAAATGGCGTTCTTCTCTTGAACGTAGTCCTTTAGGTAGGGTGGTCCTGCTTCTTCTTGTGGTGTATGCTGCTATGTAACATCCCAAAATTCTAAATTTTGGAATGTTATAATAAATAGATAGATTTGATTGATTGTTTGATTGATTGTGTGAAATTGAGTGAAATTCGAAACCTTTTTGAAAGTTAAATGAGAGGGAATAAAAGGACTTTCCCAAACTTTCATTTTTCATTCATGATCTCCGTGAATTCAAATTCTTTTCACCACGAAACCCTGGAGAGAAGATGACATGACTTCTTCCATTTATTTAAATAACAAGGGGTGTTGAAAATATTTGAATTTCATTTGGAAAATATTTCCAATTCTGAAACTTTATGCAACTCAATGATTTTCATGAGAGGAGATAAAATGACTTCTTCAAATTATATGAAATATGAGTTGGGAGTTTGAAAGGATCAAATTCAAAGTCTTTTGGAATTATTTTTTCAATTTGGAGTTATTTGGATTTTATTCAAATCATTTTTCTTCAAAAATAAAATACATGAAAAATAGGGTAACATGATTCCCTACAACAGAAAATTGGAGAGCAATAAATTTGATTTCATTTTGGTATTTTTAAAATGATTTTATTGGATCTTATTAGAGCAGGAGCACTGTTGCAATTATTATAATTTGTGTGTATTTTATTTAATGCTAGAAAAATGTTCATGTCGTAGAAAATCTTTTTCTGAAAATTTTGATATATAATATGCCTATATAAAAATTTTTATTTTATTTTGTTATTCGGTTTTCCTTTTGTTTCTATAAAACAAAAAAAACTATACGTGTGGCCCATATTTATCGCCTACATGCGCAGTATAGAAGCTTCTGGCGTCATTGTTTTTTCTCTTAAATAGGCCAGGCCCAGCCAGCCTTTTCGTTTTTTGTCTCTTAGGCCGAATTTTGTAAATAAAAAAAAGGAAAAAAAATCTGGACCGCAGCATGCGCGCGGCCAGCCAAAGGCCTTTAGCCCATCCGTCTCTTTTTTTCTCTATTTCGTATATTTTCGTCTATGTTTAGTTCCACATTGCCTCGCCTTTGACCCATAAGCCTCTTTTCCACCAATAAATATAGATCCATAGAGCCTCCAAAAATCATCTGATTCGGGTTAAATCAATATTTTGATTTGACTAGATTCATTTAAGAAAATTATTTCTTCTCTCCGGCGCGACTTCTAGAAATTTTCTCTTCTCTCCAAAGTCATCTTTTCTCTGCCTTATAAAGGTATCTTTCTTTGTTTTTTTTTCTTCTTATACCTTCATAGTTTATTATTTTTAGACTAATATGATAAAATAATTAGATTATCAATTAGTCTATGTATTTATACGTTAGACCTTAACCGTAGCTATTTTTTCTCTTTCGTAAAACAGCTTGGCCCTGATTTTTCAAATAGCCATAACTTTTCACTCGTTTATCCAAATTAGATAAAACCAGCGCCTATAGCTTCGTCTTGTTTTCACCTATCCAGTGAACCTGTCACATCAACTTTTTGAAATTTTCAAATTTCGAATTTTGTTCAGATTCATATTCAAACTTCTTTTGATCATATCTTTTTATCCGTAACTCCGTTTGAGTTGATTCTTTTTGCAAATTAAAGCTTTTGACCTAAACTTTCTGATAAGGCCAAATTCAATAATTTTGGTACTGTTAGAAATTGTTTTATGTTGCAAGAGTTATTTGCATGGTTTTGATGTTTTTCGAATTGTCTTCTTCGATCTTTCTGATCTTTTGAGTGATTGCTTATGTGTGGTTACTATTGCTTGATTACGATAGATTGACCGGGGTGTGACGAGTAGAGCTATCAAGATTTTTGAGTGCGAATCATCTTCATCAACATTGCAGGCAAGTTCACACTTTGATCATATCTCTTTCATACCCAGTTTTTATTGCATTAGATCAAACCTCAAACATTGCATGATTAGGATCTAATTAAATTGTGGGATGGGAAGTAGTTGAGGTAGTACCTATTACCTGTTTATTATCAAACCCTTGGGAGTTACTATTACGTTATGCTTACATTGCCATGCTATGCTCGTAGACATGGATTGGGTTTTGAGAGTATTCATGACAGATGTGAGATTGTTAATTAATGGTTTACTTAAGGTGGCAACTTAAACACACATCTGGGTGGATTGAGACACCTGGGTATTCCAGGATTGCCTGTCTAGGCACCTGCGTAGACTAGGATTGCCTGTTTTTTTATGGACCGCCACCCGGACTCAAAGGGATCATGAGATTATTCATACTAGAAACTTCCGTGTGCAGCCACAAGCTATTATGGGCTCTAGCATAGTAGAGTAAGTCGTGCGAACTCTTACAGGGTAGACTAGCAGATGTAGGGGAAAGTAGGTGTAACGGTCTATCCATCGTAAGGTGCTAGCACTTCTGAAAGACTATGTCTCGGTCATCCGTCTACTCAAACACCATGTAGTGCGAGAAACCAAACGGAGGCGATCGAGTCTTGTGGGAAAAAGTGCGCAAACCTCTGCAGAGTGTATAAACTAATCATGATTAGCCGTGTCCCCGGTTATGGACATCTTGAGTCTCTAGTACCTGGATTATCATGTGAATCTCATCACGTTACTTTAAATGAATATTGTTGGGTTTTAATGATGATATTTAATTGGGATTGAGAATGCTGTCAACCATTCTCAATGTTTAACAACCACCATGATAGTTAAATAAAATTTATTCCTTTGTTGTAGGGAAAATTGGCTTTACGCAAAACCCTATAACCATAGAGCTTTTCCACCAGCCAAATATGCATGTAGTGATAGCCTTTATTCATCATTCTCAATGGTGTGAATTTTCCAGTACATTCAATGTATTGACCCTTTGTGGCTGCAAGGTCTCATGTTGCAGGATTATCTTACGACGAGTAAGTGATACGTTTGGGTTACGGTTTCTACACTCAACTTTGTCGTTGGTGTTGATGGGAATCCACAACCTTGTTACTTCCGCTATTTTGGATTGAGGTAATAGTATTTACGTTACTTTACACATGTGATTTACCTCTGTTATAAATCCTCGAGTACTGTGTGTGTCAGCATACCGATCCAGGGATGACAATTAAGCACAGATACTTGATCCATTCGGGTCAGGTCACTAGAAGATGGTATCAGAGCACATGTTAACTGTAGGACGTGACCCTAGAAACTGGCAAGCCCATAGCAAAGATTTTTCTCTACAACATTCCTTTTCAAAAAGACCTTTTTACCTCTCTTCTCTTCTGAGCTTATTCAAAAATTCCCTTTAGTGAGACCATACCCCTTTCCCCTTTTGACCACATGAAGATTCGACTGATGAGACCACTCCAAGAAGTACAAGATATCGGACAATTAAGACCACTTCGAAATGAAGAGTATTTTCCGTGTATCTGAATAATGGAAACTACAACGGTTGAAGGCCGAAGACAAGTAGAATTTGAAGGCTCTTAAGAATTCCCAAATTTGTATGACCTAGGAAGGCTACCCTTATGGAACTTGGCAGACTATGGAAGTTGTCAATACCCGAGATCAAGGTGTATCGGAGAAATACCGGAACATGGAGCATGAGAATTCAAAGTTTTGTCAAGAAAACCCTAAGGCAGGAGATATCAACTATGGAATGATAGCTCATGGGAATGACAAGAGCAGAAACATAGCTATCCATGAAGTTATCTCCCGCTTATGCTATTGTCACCGTGCTGAGTTAAGCATGTATAAGCATGGAAGGATTGGATGATAGAAGGCTGATGGAGCACCCATCAGCAATATGAAGTTTTAACCTTAGTCGGTGTATCACCAGGATCTGGAGTAGTACATCAAGAAGTTTAAGGTGGAGCTCCATGAAGCCGTATTAGACAAGGAAGCATTTCGTGAAGAACTCAAGAACCAAAAGCTGAAGGTAGCCAAGCTAGAGGAGCAAAACCTCGAGATACCGGAGATTCATCAGGAACTGAAGGACAGTAGGACATGGTTCATGCCAAGGATGATGAAACCTAAAAGTTTGGGACGCAACTCCAGAATATTAAAGGATGTCACGAGAGACTTCGCGTCAACAGAGTTGATCTGGCAGAAGAACTGGAAAAGGACAAGCATGATTGGAAGAAGCCATTGGAGGCATGAAACAAGACTTGATGGGTTTGATGACTTTGAAGATTTATTGACCTTTAGAAGACTAAACCCCTGTTATACACTTACGTTAGATGCGACGTTTGTGAGCTGTCATTTGTTTGATGTTTTTCCCGACAGCCACAAATAAAATCTGCCTTTTCCAAACTTTTGTTTGTATTGTGTGCATCCCTCTCTATCTCTCTTATCTCACCCCAAACCCATGGACCCAATAGAGGATGAATGAAGATGAGCTTGTATTTTCTGGACCGATGAGTCAGTTGGAGACAGACCGATGGATTCAGAACATGGAGGATCACATGGAGAATAACCCTATAGTCGGAAGGGATATGACCCAGCATGCTCTTCAGTGCTTTGAAAGAGGTGCTGCTACTTGGTGGAGGATGTACCAAACCATCAATGGATGGCAAGGAGTAACCACTTGGAAAGAATTTAAGTTGACTCTGCCAAAGTCTGGGCTTGTGTCCCAGAAGTTGAAGCCTTATGGAAAGGATATGAAGAAACCTTGTGCATGCAAGATTTGTGGAGAAATAGGACACACCCATAAAGAACACAAGGATGAATGCACTAATTGTGAAGGAAGTCACCCAGTTGAAGAATGCCCAACTAGGCAGATTACTTGTTTCTTGCGTGAAGGGAGTACCCACTATCCTGCTCAGTGTCACATTTACCCCATGGTACAACGAACCATCCAGCAGAAGAAAGAAGTAATGAAAGGAGCCCTCATGGAAATTTTAGAAGAAGTTGTGATGAAGGAAGAGATGGAGGACACGCCTGAAAAGACCCGAGTAAACCCTGCGCTAAGTCTTGCTATTCATGTGGCGAAGAAGGACACATCTCCCAAAATTGTTTGAATGGGGATCTAGTATAATTCCCGACAGAGGAAGTAGAATATGACCCACAAGAAATAGAATCCATGATTGGAACAGAAAAGTCCAGGAAGAGAAGTAGATTGGATACCAGGAAGGACCTGAGTCATATCACCTGTTACAGGTGCAAGGAGTCAGGGCACTACCTCAGCAGTTGCCCCAAAAGGAAACCTCGAGACTTGTCAGAAGTAATATGTTTTCGTTGTAATAGAGCAGGGCACTTTGCCAGAGGATGCCCCAAGGAGAAGGAGACTTGTGCTAGATAGTGAGTTTGCAACAAAAGAAATGGAGTAGTAGAAGTGAGAGCATTTTCTTTTATATTGAGGTGTTGAGTTGAGACATGTAATGGAAAAGCAAGAGATTGTAATCAATTGAGAGTGAATAAAGTTAGCATCGTTGGTACTGATATGGATTTTATGAGTTTTTACTCTATGAAGAAGGATTTTGACCATTTTTGAGGATAAGAGAAATATGGTCTATGGAAGATTTATGCATTTTAAGGGTGGTAGTACCCTATAAGAACCCATGACCCCTGGAAAAGATAAGGATACTCCACTGAGTGGATTTCGGACAAAATGAATACGAGTTTTGTCTCGATATGTGTGATGCCCCAAGAGTATGTGGGATGAAGTTGGAGACCGTCAGTTGTTGGACCAAATGTGATCAAGGAGTCAGAAGAGAATGTTAAGTTGATTTGAGATAGACTAAAGGTAGCTCAGTCCAGGCAGAAGAGTTATGCAGACTCAAAAAAACTCAATGAGGTAGTTTATGAAATTGGAGACAGAGCATGTCTTCGTGGGTCCCTCTGCGAGGAGTTAAACGAATCAGAGTTAAGGAAAGTTAGCCCCGAGATTTGTAGGACCATACCGAGTTTTGGAGCGTATGGGAGAAGTGGCCAACAAGTTGGAGTCACCTGAAGGACCATCAGGAGTTCATGATGTGTTTCACGTTTCCCAGTTAAAGAAGTGCCATGCAGAGATGGCCAGTATTCCCCTGTAAGGACGCTTGACCCTAGAAAGGATAATGATGTTCCACGAAGTGGAATATGGACTCCACAAGTATAAGTTTTTATCTCGGTATGTCGGATATCCCACGAGGATGAAGAGATGAACTACTATTGGATATAAAGGAGGTATGATGTTGGATGTATGGAGCAATTGCAATCACATGATAAGTCTGAGTAATCATGTCCTAGTTTGGTGCCAATAGAAGAAAGGAAGACAATACAATTGGATGGATTTAAGAATACTAGGAATTTGGAAGTTGGAATAATGATCAGTTGCCCGATGATATGTTCAAGGACTACAAGTGATGAGATGGGCCATAACCCACAGGCCCCAGGACCTGCCAAGAAGCAAGCACATTTTGCTGAAGGAAAAACCCCGAAGGAAGATACGACGTTTATCGATAGACGATCTTACAGGAGTTTACGCAAACCTGAGAGTGGTGAAGGAACGATAGATGATTGTCTGGCTTGCAGAATCTATGGATATATCCGAACTTCGTTCATCGACCAGAGAAATTCTGCGATGCTTGTGAGGATGACCGAGTGTTAGTATGCGAGATTCGCTAAACTCTATACATGGTAATGATTTGGGTGTGGGATGGATTGATCACCATACCGACTTACTCTTATTATTCGCCTTGATATATGGGATGGTAAATCTGAGTGACTTGCTTATAGTAGAGAGACGACGATCAAACCTTGTCTAAACCTTAGAATGGTATAGGTATTTTTTCCCTTGTATAAGGCAGCTTTTGCCAACCGTAGGTTATACGGTGAGGATCAACCCATACCCATTTCCTGCAGGAGAAACCATAAATTGTTGACCATCATGAGATATCGATAGTTGTTTAGTTTTGGCGCCAGACCCGTCAGCTAAGAAGACCCAGTCACAGAAGAACCTTACCAAGATGAAAGATAGAAGATTTGAGGAAAAGGTTATGCCACTACCGAAAGAGCCCAGATAAGGAATTATCCTGAAAATCTGAGAATACCGACACTGTTAACAATATGGATGAAGTATATGAGTTTGATGGAACCGTAACCATGCTTCTAAGGGTGGTAGCACCCCAGACCCCGGAGACGATTGATGAAATTTTGAAGAGACCCCGAACCTAACCTATTTCTTTCTAGCCTCTCCGAATCTCGAGGACGAGATTCCTTTTAAGGGTGGTAGGTTTGTAACATCCCAAAATTCTAAATTTTGGATGTTATAATAAATAGATAGATTTGATTGATTGTTTGATTGATTGTGTGAAATTGAGTGAAATTCGAAACCTTTTTTAAAGTTAAATGAGAGGGAATAAAAGGACTTTCCCAAACTTTCATTTTTCATTCGTGATCTCCGTGAATTCAAATTCTTTTCACCACAAAACCCTGGAGAGAAGATGACATGACTTCTTCCATTTATTTAAATGACAAGGGGTGTTGAAAATATTTGAATTTCATTTGGAAAATATTTCCAATTCTGAAACTTTATGCAACTCAATGATTTTCACGAGAAGAGATAAAATGACTTCTTCAAATTATATGAAATATGAGTTGGGAGTTTCAAAGGATCAAATTCAAAGTCTTTTGGAATTATTTTTTCAATTTGGAGTTATTTGGATTTTATTCAAATCATTTTTCTCCAAAAATAAAATACATGGAAAATAGGGTAACATAATTCCCTACAACAGAAAATTGGAGAGAAATAAATTTGATTTCATTTTGGTATTTTTAAAATGATTTTGTTGGATCTTATTAGAGCAGGAGCACTGTTCGAATTCTTAGAATTTGTGTGTATTTTATTTAATGCTAGAAAAATGTTCATGTCATAGAAAATCATTGTCTAAAAATTTTGATATATAATATGCCTATATAAAAAATTTTATTTTATTTTGTTATTCGATTTTCCTTCTGTTTCTATAAAACAAAAAAACTGTACGTGCAGCCCATATTTATCGCCTACATGTGCAGTATAGAAGCTTCTGGCCCCATTGTTTTTTTTCTTTTAAATAGGCCAGGCCCAGCCAGCCTTTTCATTTTTTTTCCTTTTTTTTTCTCTTAGGCTGAATTTTGTAAATAAAAAAAACGAAAAAAAAATCTGCACCGCAGCGTGCGTGCGGCCGGCCGAAGGCCTTTAGGCCCATCCGCCTCTTTTCTTCTCTGTTTCGTATATTTTCGTCTATGTTTTGTCCCACATTGCCTAGCCTTTTATTTCTAAGCCTTTTTTTCACCAATAAATGTAGTCCCATAGAGCCTCCAAAAATCATCCGATTCGGATTAAATCAATATTTTGGTTTGACTAGATTCATTTAAGAAAAATATATTTCTCCTCTTCGGCGCGACTTCTAGAAATTTTCTTTTCTCTCCAAAATCATCTTTTCTCTGCCTTATAAAGGTATCTTTTTTTGTTTTTTTCTTCTTATACCTCCGTAGTTTATTATTTTTAGACTAATATAATAAAATAATTAGATTATCAATTAGTCTACGTATTTATACGTTAGACCTTAACCGTAGCTATTTTTATTTCGTAAAACAGCTTGGCCTTGATTTTTCAAATAGCCATAACTTTTCACTCGTTTATCCAAATTAGATGAAACCAGCGCCTATAGCTTCATCTTGTTTTCAACTATCCAGTGAATCTGTCACATCAACTTTTTGAAATTTTCAAATTTCGAATTTTGTTCAGATTCATATTCAAACTTCTTTTGATCATATCTTTTTATCCGTAACTCCGTTTGAGTTGATTCTTTTTGCAAATTAAAGCTCTTGACCTAAACTTTCTGATAAGGCCAAATTCAATAATTTTGGTACTGTTAGAAATTGTTTTATGTTGCAAGATTTATTTGCTTGGTTTTGATGTTTTCCGAATTGTCTTCTTGATCTTTCTGATCTTTTGAGTGATTGCTTATGTGTGGTTACTATTGCTTGATTACGATAGATTGACCGGAGTGTGACGAGTAGAGAGCTATCAAGATTTTTGAGTGCGAATCATCTTCATCAACATTGCAGGCAAGTTCACACTTTGATCATATCTCTTTCATATCCAGTTTTTATTGCATTAGATCAAACCTCAAACATTGCATGATTAGGATCTAATTAAATTGTGGGATGAGAAGTAGTTGAGGTAGTACATATTACCTGTTTATTATCAAACCCTTGGGAGTTACTATTACGTTATGCTTACATTGCCATGCTATGCTCGTAGACGTCGATTGGGTTTTGAGAGTATTCATGACAGATGTGAGATTGTTAATTAATGGTTTACTTAAGGTGGCAACTTAAACACACATCTGGGTGGATTGAGGCACCTGGGTATTCCAGGATTGCCTGTCTAGGCACCTGGGTAGACCAGGATTGCCTGTTTTTTTATGGACCGCCACCCAGGCTCAAGGGATCATGAGATTATTCATACTAGAAACTTTCGTGTGCAGCCACAAGCTATTATGGGCTCTAGCATAGTTGAGTAAGTCGTGCGAACTCTTACAGGGTAGACTAGCAGATGTAGAGGAAAGTAGGTGTAACGGTCTATCCACCGTAAGGTGCTAGCGCTTCTGAAAGACTATGTCTCGGTCATTCGTCTTCTCAAACACCATGTAGTGCGAGAAACCAAACGGAGGTGATCGAGTCTTGTGGGAAAAAGTGCGCAAACCTCTGCAGAGTGTATAAACTAATCATGATTAGCCGTGTCCCCGGTTATGGACATCTTGAGTCTCTAGTACCTGGATTATCATATGAATCTCATCACGTTACTTTAAATGAATATTGTTGGGTTTTAATGATGATATTTAATTGGGATTGAGAATGCTGTCAACCATTCTCAATGTTTAACAACCACCATGATAGTTAAATAAAATTTATTCCTTTGTAGTAGGGAAAAATTGGCTTTACGCAAAACCCTATAACCATAGAGCTTTTCCACCAGCCAAATATGCATGTAGTGATAGCCTTTATTCATCATTCTCTATGGTGTGAATTTGCCAGTACATTCAATGTACTGACCCTTTGTGGCTGCAACGTCTCATGTTGCAGGATTATCTTACGACGAGTAAGTGATACGTTAGGGTTACGATTTCTACACTCAACTTTGCCGTTGGTGTTGATGGGAATCCACAACCTTGTTACTTCCGCTATTTTGGATTGAGGTAATAGTATTTACGTTAATTTACACATGTGATTTACCTCTGTTATAAATCCTTGAGTACTGTGTGTGTCAGCATACCAATCCAGGGATGACACTTAAGCATAGAGACTTGATCCATTCAGGTCAGGTCGCTACATGCTACATCATCGTCGTCGTCATGTTCCATCTTCGGGTCACTGTACTTGTCGAAGTCTTGCTCATTGGCGACTCCATCCATTCCGATGATCTTCCTTTTGTCTCTCCTCACGACAACACGACTGGGCTTTGACGGGTCGGTAATGAAGAAGCATTGGTCCACTTGGGAAGGCAGTACCCATGGCTCATTTTTCGCGGTGACGTTTGCGCCCGTGGTCTTGGATTTGGCTTCGGGTATAACAGTGGTGGTGAAATACCGGTCTTCTTTTATGACGCTCTTGGCCCATCTGACACAGAACATCAGGACCTTCTCTCCAGCGTAGCTTAGCTCCCAGATCTCCTCGATGCTTCCATAGTATCTGTCCTTGTCGTTACCGGTGTAGGATTCCATCGTTACCCCGGAGTTCTGATAACCATCGCTCTTCATGTCCTTGTCCTCCGTGTAGAATGTGTAGCCGTTGATATCGTACGCCTCATAGGTCATCAGGTTGTGCTCGGCGCCCTGTCACAAGGCGAATATGAGTTTTTCTTCCGCGGAAGAATCCTCATGTAAAGGGTACGACGGAAGCTTCTTCTTGAACCAACGCGTGAAACATGAGTTATGCTCTTTGATTATATCTCCGTCCGTCCTCTGTTGGCCTCGGTCATTGTACGTCTTCTCAATAAAGGTTTTGTGCTCTACCACCCAAGGATCGACCACGTCTATGTGTTGTAGCGCGACTAGGTTTGCTCTTTCAAAGTCGGCGAGTCGACCCTCCAAGTCGAGATGCATTTCGCGGCGACCCTCGCGGTGACCCCATCCAGCGAGCCTGCCGAGGTTCCTGTTGACAGGCAGACCAACGGGGTTCTCGATGCCTAGATAATTCGTGCAGTAGGAGATGCACTCTTCAGTCAGAAAGCCCCTGGCTATGCTTCCCTCTGGACGTGACATGTTGCGAACGTATCCTTTGATGACACCATTCATCCTTTAGAATGGCATCATGCTGTGCAGGAACGTTGGCCCGAGTTGGATGATAACCTCCACGATATGGACCAGCAGATGCACCATAACGTCGAAAAATGCGGGCGGGAAGTACATCTCAAGCTCGCATAGTATCACCATGATCTCTTCATGTAGCCTTCTGAGTTGCCTCACGCCAACCGACTTCCGAGAGATGACGTCGAAAAAGTTGCATAGGCCAAATAGCGTTTCACGGACGTGCGCGTCCATGATCCCACGGATTGCAAATGAAAGTATCTGCGTCATCAGCACGTGACAGTCGTGAGACTTCATCCCACTGAACTTCTGCTTCGCTGGGTCTAGGTATCCGCTTATCTTCCCCGCGTAACCGTAAGAAAGTTTTACTCCTACGAGGCAGGTGAAAAACTGCTCGATCTCCTCCTGACTTAAAGTGAAGCACGCGGGAGGGTAGTCATTTCCGGTCTTCTTGGCCTTTTTGCCCTTGCGACGACTTTCCGTGTCCTGCTTCGCCTCATCATCATCATCATCATCATCATCATCATCATCATCATCATCATCATCATCATCATCATCATTAGCGTGAAGCTCCTCCCTGATGCCCATTTATTTCAAGTCTGCCCTTGCTTTCGGCCCATCTTTGGTCCTCTCTGTCATGTTGAGCAGGGTACCAAGCAGACTCTCGCACATGTTCTTCGTGATATGCATGACATCAAGGCTGTGAGGCACACGTTGGATCTTCCAGTACGGCAAGTCCCAGAAAATAGACCTCGTTTTCCATACCTTCAGCAGCGGCTCTGGCGCCTTTCGCTTCTTTCCCGGCTCTGGCTCCTTTTGCTTCTTTCCCGGCAGTGGGCAATCTTTCCAATTTTTCAACAGCTCGTCTATTTCCTTACCGCTCCTCATACGCGGGCGTCTTCGGGGTTCAGTTTCACCATCGAACAGATCCTTGTGTTTTCTCCATGGGTCATCGTCACGAAGCCACCTTTGATGTCCCATGAACACAGTTTTCGAAGACCCGGGATCTCTATCTAGCTGGCGATACATTGTGTAATCCATGCACCTGACGCATCCAGAAAATCCGTGGACCACCTACCCCGCGAGATATCCATAACCGAGATAGTCGTGCACCATCGTGAGCAGTGCGACTCTCATAGGGAAATATTCTTTCTCTACGGCGTCCCACGTATTGGCTGGCGTTTTCCACAGCGTGTCTAGCTCCTCTTTCAGCAGCCCCAGATACAGATTAATGTCGTTCCCTGGTTGTTTCGGCCCTTCTTAGCATACTCATGTGAATGTACTCCCTCTTCATGCACAACCAGGGGGAAGGTTGTACATCCACACAAACACAGGCCAGGTGCTATGTGTGCTTCTCTGGCTGCCAAACGGATTGACTCCATCGGTGCTCGCGCCCAGCACGATGTTCCTTGGATCGTCCCCAAATTTTGGGTGGTAGAAGTTCAACGCTTGCCACTGGCTCGCATCCTTAGGGTGACTCAGCATCTTGTCTTTTTTATTTATCTCCGGATCATTTCCGTCATCTTCTCGCTTCTTCTCCTCCCTATCCGCGTGCCAACGCAGGAGCTTTGCTAGTTTAGGGTCCGCGAAATACCGCTGCAGATGAGGAGTGATCGAAAAGTACCACACCACTTTTCGAGGAGCTTTCTTCCTCTTCTTGTATCGAGTGACGCCGCACACCGGACATATGGTAGACTTCGCGTGCTCGTCCCGATAAATGATGCAATTGTTCATGAACACATCGTATTTCACATGCGGTAAATCCAGAGGACACACGATTTTCTTCGCCTCCTCGAAATTGGTCGGTCATTTGTTCCCCTTGGGAAGACGTTCGTGCCAGAATGACATGTTCTCGTCGAAGCATGCGTCGGTCATTTTGTGTTTTACCTTCAACTCCAGAGCCATGAGCATTACTTTCAGGCGGGTATCCTCGGGCCTGCATCCTTCATACAATGGAGTAACCGCGTCTATCTCCAGTTGATCCAGCTTGGCTTTCTCTCGGGTGGCATCTCTTGCGTTATCCGTCTGCTTGAGAAGCAGCTCTTGAATATGAGGGTCCTTCACCCAGCCCATCGATGGTCCATCGTTGTCTGCTCCGGCATCTTCATTTTCCTCATCATCATGTCTGGCATCTTCTACATGATGACTGTGTACAACATCACCGTCGTGATCATGTCCTGGAGATTCTTTGTCTTCTCACCCGCCCTCACCGCGGTGGTTGTCTTGCTGCCCTTCCTCATTTCTTGCCCGGCCCCCATGGATGACTTCATAGTCATCTTCATCACCTTGCCACCGATAGCCATCCACGAAACCACGCAAGAGCAGGTGGTCCCGCACCCGCCCGGAATCCGGGTCCGCAATAAGGCTCTTCAGCTTGCATCTTCGACACGGACATCTTATCTCCGTCTCATTTTTTTGAAGCATCTCGGCCTTCGCGGAGCTCAAAAACCTATTCACGATGCCTTCGGTCATCATGCGGACCATGGTCGCCTGCGGGGTAGAGCAAAATGATATTTTAGAACCAAGAAAAAATTTGGCATGACTTTTCCTGAAAATAGGACCAAAAAGAATGCATAGTGCCAAAATTCTCGCTGAAACGGAAATGAATCAACATTCCGGCAAAATATTGGCAACTATCGCATTTCAAATACTGGTACCTGCAAACACAAACATATATGCACCACCACAAACATATGCAACACCACAAACATACATAGATCTAGCTAGGCCATAAAAAGTGCATGTGCACGTTGTTGGAGAGAGAAAAAAGTACATCTACAACATAAAGAAAGCTTTCCCCTTACTTACCTATCAAAAAAAGTTAATTTAACCACTTAATTTGTATGAATCTATTTTGCAAATGAGGTGAGGAGGAGGAGGCAGCCGAGGCAAGCTTGGAGGAGGAGGTGGAGAGAATGAAGTGGGGAAAGTGAGTGTGTAGGTGGTTGTCCAAAATATCTAGCTGGTCCCAGGTTACTAATGGCGCACCACATACGAATGCGCCATTAGTAACCCTAGTTACTAATGGCGCACCAGCTGGCGGTGCGCCATTAGTAGTTTTGCAAAAAAATGATAGTAGTGGGGCACGTGGTGAGTGGTATGCCATTACTAGTTAAACTAGTAATGACGCACTGTTCCCTGGTGCGCCATTAGTATTTTTGGAAAAAATATGTTAGTAGTGACGCACCATTGGTGTGGTGCGCCATTAGTGTGATAGACACTAATGGCGCACCAGCACATGGTGCGCCACTGCTATATAGTAGTGGTGCACCACATGTCTAGTGCGCCATTAGTGTCCATATTATCTATAGCCCTTTTCCTAGTAGTGGTGATACCGATGAAGAGGGGAAATATCCGGAAAGTATTTCCGGTGTTTCGCGTTTTTGGACAAAGGAACCAGAGGGGAAAATTACATGTTCGCTATGCTAGGGATGTGTGGCGGGCGAATGGGATGCGTATTCGGATTCGTCTCGTCGTTCTGAGCAACTTTCATGTACAAAGTATTTTCATCCGAGTTACGATTTATTTTATATGATTTTTCGAAGATTTAAACAAATTCATGAATTTCTGAATTTAATTTAATTCGAAATAATAAACAGACAAATTGCTATGGGTACACGGGAGTGTACCCAGCAATGTGTGCATATGTATGACATGTGGGGCCAGGGGCTGGGTTGACCCAGTCAATATTTTGACTAGTCCAAAGTGAACAGTGTATGTGTGGGTCCCAATTGTCATGGACTCAATTTTAATTAACAGGTTCTTGACTAAATATACTTAGCTTAATTAGCAGGGTTTGGGGCTAAACTAATTAGGGCCTACCTAATTAACAGGAGGGTCGGGCCCATGTGCCAGTGGCCCAAATCGGCCTCTAGTGAGGTTGTGCCCGCACGCACGTACTCGTAGAGTACGACGCCGGTGGCCATGGTGCTGGCCGGGGGAAGGCTCGGCACAGGGGGCGCGCAAGCAGGCCCGGGCGGAGGCGGAAGCGGCCGCCAGCGGTGGGGCGCGCGGGGGGGTGGGCAGCGGCGGCCTCCGGCGATGTGGTGCTAGGCTGCCGGAGCAGCAGCGTGCCGCGGGGGGTAGGAGTGAGCGGCGACGGGAGGAGAAGAAGGGCGAGGGTGCGCGGTCTCGGGCGGGGTAGCGCGGTCCGACGCACGTAGCAGGAGGTGGCGGCGGTTGGGGTAGTAAGCGGCAGCAGCAGGTAGTGCGGCCGGCAGCTAGCAGCAGAGACAGAGGGCAACGATGGCGGCACGCAGCGCACGGGACAGCAACAATAGCAGTGGACGAGCAAGGCACGGCCCGGGCAGGTGCTGGTGCGCGCGGGCGCGGGCGGATTCAGCGAGTACGGGATCCGGACGGGGCCACGGCGTGCGGTTGTGGACAGGCACAAGACGAGCTTCGGCCATGGTGGCCTTGGCGGGTGGAGGCGGCTACGGCGACCAATCGACATAGGGGAGATGGGGGTTCCGGAGAGAATCTCACCACGAGCGCGACGGCGAGGTCGGGGCGGCCGGAGGTGGACCGGAGTGGTAGCAATCGACGGCGAGATGGCGGCGACCGACGAAGAAGACCGACGATGGTGCCGCGTACACTGGTTGTTCCGCTCGATCCAGATACGTAGTCGAAGGAGATGGTATCGGGGAGGCTACTGGACGTCTTCGCGTGACTAGGGGTGGCCGCGAACCGTGGCATCGAATGACGCATGTGGTCACCACATCGAGCGACCGAGCTCGATGTCGAGCAGACGGGAAGGGGGTGATGAGAAAAAGAGGGGGAATCGGTCGAGGCGGACCTAGGGTTACCAGGGGACATGTTTATAGTGTTGGAGAGGCAACGTGGAGGTGATCCACGGCGAGGGGGCTCGGATGAGCGCCACGGTTCTCCTCTGCCTCCTGTAGCGGGAGGTGGAGGAAAGGCCATGGCTTGGTGGGCTGGGCTGCACTGTGGCAACTAGGGCCTAGTGCAACAGTATTAGTATTTCTTCTTTCCTTTTGTTTCTAGTTTTTCATTTTAGCTCCGGTTTGTAAATTGCTTGACCACCAAATGACTTCTGTAAATTATGCAACCTGTCACATAATCATCATTGCATTATATAGCACTACCACAAAAAGTTTAAGGTCTTTTGAAACGGTTTAAATATTTTTAGAAATCAAAAAGGCCAAGTAATGTGTTGTTGGTCCACTGTTTTAATTTATAGGGGAATTTTTGGGTTTTAGAAAGTGTTGGTTTTATTTTTATAACATCTTTGGTAATTTTTGCAATATTACAAACATTTTATTTTTACTGCCAAAAGAAATAATTTATTTGACTTGCAATTTCAATTTCAATTTGACTTTGAATTCATTAAGAGATAACTTGACTTAGTAAAGCTTGATGACATGGCATCATTAGTGTCGGTTACCGTAGCATGACTATCAGGGTGTTACACCACCCACTTGCCCTGTGAGCCGGATTCGGACATGGCTGGAGAGGTTGGTGGTGGTGGGAAAGATTGAAGTTTGGGCGCTGGAGCTTGAGGATGGGAAACCGGAGAAGGAAGAAGGTGTGGGGTGAAAAGTGAGATCATTATCCACTTATATAGGTAGTGAATATCAAGTGTCCCCCCTTAAGCCTTGAAACTCGCCTGGTCCCAAGGGGTCGTGCGAATGGCACGGTTGGATTACTCAAACCCGTATTGATGAAGATCCTGCAATAAGTGGACAGATCTCTGCTTGGACAAGATGTGTCATTAGAGGTCGCGCCTCGAAACATGAAGTGGGAGGCTAAAAATGGTTCGAAAGGATAAAGAGGCCAGACGCGGAGTTTCGCCGAAAAAAGTTGTTAGTTGACAAACCTTATTTTGATTAAGTATTTTGCCTTCGTGGTTGAGGGTTGTGACTATTATACAGAGCCGGATACCGCTCTTTTATTCAGAAAATTGCTTTGAAGTACTCGGAGGAGGAACCCGCCTTGCAATGCCGAAGACAATCTGCGCGCCGAACACAACGTCATTGAAGACTGGTTCAGGGGCTACTGAGGGAGTCCTGGATTAAGGGGTCCTCGGGTGTTTGGGCTGTCTGATATGGGCCGGACTGATGGGCTATGAAGATACAAGGTAGAAGGCCTTCCCCCGTGTCCGGATGGGACTCTCCTTTGCGTGGATGGCAAGATTGGCTTCCAGATGTGTAGTTTCCTTCTTCTGTAAACCGACTCTGTACAACCCTAGCCCCCCCCAATGTCTATGTAAACCAGAGGGTTTAGTCCGTAGAGGCAATCAGAACTCATATAGGCTAGACATCTAGGGTTTAGCCATTACGATCTCGAGGTAGATCAACTATTGTAACCCCCACACTCATCAAATACAATCAAGCAGGATGTGGGGTTTTACCTCCATTAAGATGGCCCGGACCTGGGTAAACATCATGCCCCCTTTGTCTCCTGTTACCTTCGATCCTCAGACGCACAGTTCGGGACCCCCTACCCGAGATCGGCCGGTTTTGACACCGACAGTGATCGCCACCTCCTCGCATCGCAAACTCCACGAGATACATGTGTCGAGCACATGCTCAAGTCTGTCCATACGGAATTGCCCACCGTCGCGTTACGTGAGATCGCGCGTCTCAAGGTTGGCATCATAACCATTCATTTATGTCCATGCCTCGAAATAGCACCCTTGCAACCTATATGAGCCTAATGCTATATTACAAGATGTAATGGACCAACGGGCTGCTGAAGAGGAGCAAAGGCGGCAGGGGGAGGAGCAAAGGCGGCAGGTTGAGCAGGAGAGCAGAGAGAAGGAACGAGCAGAACTGAACGAAAGGTTCAAGCTGCTCGAGAGTCAACTACATGTAGAACATTCTCTAAACTAGAGGTAGAACATTCATTATACAGCGACGAACAATGCTCACATGACTCTACTCTTATAGGCTCTTATGCAATCTCAAGGCGGTGGAAATGATGCCCCTCCTCCCCCTCCTCCTCCGAAACCTTAGCCCGATGGAAATGATGCCCCTCCTCCTCCTCAAGATGTTGTATGAACATGTGAACCATATGTATGAATTTGGGAACTTGTGTGCGATGTGTACTAGTATGAAACATTGGCCTATGTGAACTACTTTAAATTATGCCTATTTGTGTGATGTGTGGCTCGATGAAATTCTAGGAGCTCCCACATTCCTTTGTTATGATAACATTTTCTGCACTGCATTTGTATACAGAAATTGTACTGTAGTTGTTTTCAGTTGCAGGGATCAGATAAGAAAGAGCTTCACAACAGAAGCAATGGGACACATTTCCGAGAGCTACACTTGGAAAAAGAGAGATTGTCGAGCACAGCTCTCGGAAAAGGGGTCATCTGAGCACTCAAACTACCATTGTGCCATTCTTTTCCGAGGACACTCTCGAAAAAGGGATCAGCTGAGTACTTTACTAGTACAGTTGTGCCACACTTTTCCGAGGGTTGTGACGCTCGATAAAAGTTGAACTACCATGTGAGACACACAGGCCCATTGGTCAGTTTCGAAGGGTTTAGTCAATAGTCGTATATCGAGCATTGCCAAGGCTGGCTCTCGGCAAAGACATCGTCATATTATTCTTTTTAAATATTTAGCAAAAAATTAAAAGGTTTACTGATAAATATGACCAGTGGGACCACATGTCAGGTAGGAATGTTTCTGTGACGTGTTTTTACCGAGTGTCGATATTCGGCTCTCGGTATATGTAACAGAAAGTGACGGCGCCGTCAGTTGCGAACGGGCATGCCACGTGGCTTCTCTTTGCCGTGTGGTGCTTGTTCGCCGTGAGCCCATGTCGGAAACGTCAGCTAGTTGCCATGAAGCCAGGTTTGTCGAGTGTTGCTCTCGGTGTCGTTTACTTTGCTGAGTGTTTGTGGTTTGGCTCTTGGCGAAGAGCCTAGCACCCGGCGTATACGAAAATTCCAGTAGTGTTAACATTGGTCGGTCAGTCTAAAGTACATAATTATGTCTACTCAAGAAAAATCCTTCATGAACCGGACAATTACTCATTGTTGCCATGATTGTCTAAATCTTTACATGCAAAAAAAAAAGAGTTAGCCAAACCCGAACTGATTACTAGCGGATTGTAACGTATTAGGATAAGATTTGATAACAACCGGCCCTTCGGCCAAGCCAACCCCCCGCCCGCAGCCCTTTATAAGGCCGTCGCCTCTCGACTCAACTCGCAGTCCACCCAACAGCGATTCTTCCTTACGGTTCGCTTTCTCGTTTGTAAGTTCCGATCCAATGGCACCTCTCGGTGATACTGTAGCTGCCGCGGCGGCGCCTGGCCTCGTTCGGCGAGATGTTGATCGACTTTGTGCCAAACGTGGCCGGCGTCTCTCTCGCCGAGTCTGGGGGCTTCGTCAAGGCGCCCGGAGGCGTGCCCGCCAACGTCGCTTGCGCCATCTCCAAGCTCGGGGGCTTCTCCGCCTTCGTTGGCAAGGTACGCATTGATCAATCGTTGTCATGATAACATATGATGACTCTCATGTCTTTGCGTTTGTTTGCCATCCGGGCGCGCGTTAGATCCAGTGATTGATAGCAATCGCGCTCTTTGGCTCTTCGACTATTATTATTACTTGCACCTCAGGTCATTGATCACTCCAAATCTAGCACTAAACCAATCTGACACAAGAAGTAGCCGTTTTACAATATCTTTTCAAAGATGGATTATTTTCGCAATCAATGATACAAAAATAAAAGAAAAAAATCATCATGAATCTTCATGTGAAATCCAACCGTGTAACCGTGTAGAAGTTACATATAACGTAGTTATTTCGCATATGAAATTGTAATCGGATGATGATGTTTATTTTTATTTCAGTTTGGCGACGACGAGTTCGGCCACATGCTGGTGGACATCCTGAAGCAGAACGGCGTGAATGCGGAGGGCTGCCTCTTCGACCAGCACGCACGCACCGCCCTGGCCTTCGTCACCCTCAAGTCCAACGGAGAGCGTGAGTTCATGTTCTACCGCAACCCGTCGGCCGACATGCTCCTCACCGAAGCCGAGCTCAACCTGGACCTCATCCGCCGAGCTCGCATCTTCCACTACGGCTCCATCTCGCTCATCACCGAGCCCTGCCGCTCCGCCCATGTCGCCGCCATGCGTGCCGCCAAGTCGGCCGGCATTCTATGCTCGTACGACCCCAACGTGCGCCTCCCGCTCTGGCCCTCCGACCAGGCTGCCCGCGATGGCATCATGAGCATCTGGAAGGAGGCCGACTTCATCAAGGTGAGCGACGAGGAGGTGGCCTTCCTCACCCAGGGTGACGCCCACGACGAGAAGAACGTCCTCTCCCTCTGGTTCGAGGGCCTAAAGCTGCTTGTCGTCACCGACGGTGAGAAGGGGTGCAGGTACTTCACCAAGGACTTCAAGGGCTCCCTGCCAGGGTACTCTGTTGACACCGTCGACACCACCGGCGCCGGCGATGCCTTTGTTGGATCCCTCCTGATCAACGTCGCAAAGGACGACTCCATCTTCTACGTAAGCAGAAACTACGTAATTATTAACCAGCTGATTGATGAATTAAATTCCATTATGACTTGTGATTGTTCAGAATGAGGCCAAGCTGAGGGAGGTGCTCCAGTTCTCCAACGCTTGCGGGGCCATCTGCACCACCAAGAAGGGAGCCATCCCGGCGCTGCCCACCACTGCCACCGCCCTCGAGCTCATCAGCAAGGGCACCAACTAGCTCGTCTCGGTGTCGCGCCGTCCGGGTTGAATCTTAGGGGAGTTTAGCTCCGTTTTTATATTATTAGGGATGAGTTAAGTTTAGTTCGTGTGTCAGTCTTATCTTAATAAAACGCAAGCATCTGTGATGATTTTGGTTGCTTCTATTTGGTGGCAATCTTGTGTAATTAAGGAGGCTACTGATTGTTGTACCCTTCACCCAAAACTTTAGGCAAAACCGAAATATTATCAGAACCTTGAATGAACGGACATACGTGTGTTCGGAAAAAGAAAAATACCGTGCTGCTGGCTTGAGTTTATATGTGATTTTCTCTTTTGATGATGCGCAATTTTATATACTTATCATAAAATCTCGTTCTACTTGCTTGAGTTGTTTTCTATTCAGATGCAACGTTAACTTATCTCTCGCTCTAAGTTTTCATCATCAGTATATTGCTCTTGGCGGCCGCATCAGGCTTACCGTCGAGCATCAGACTTGCCCTACGACCACAGCAACTTTGTTTCCTCCGTTTTGATCCTAATCATACGGTGTAACGGCAAGTTAACTTGCTATACAAAATGTACAAATCCCATCTGAGCATTCTACAAGATCCAACCAAATCACGGGCACGTGCCTTGGCACCAAAGAAATGATATTTCATAGTTTGTTTGTTGAGATCTCTTCTTACCTTTTTTTTTCTTTCTCTTTTGCATTCACGTGCAATGTACATTAGACTGCCATCAATTAATTTTTATCCTTTTGGGCATACTTCTGATCTCCTCTTAATACTAAATCTTTGCTGATTCGCAATTTCTCTTGGTGGCCGCATCAATATACGTGCTTTTCTTGTCTAATGCGCAATGTTACTTATCTCTTGCTCTAAGTTTTCACTATCACTAATGATTTTATTTCTCTTGGTGGCCGCATCAGGCGTTGTAAACTACATAATTGACTACTGATTGTTGTAGCCTTCACCCAAAAATTTATCAAAGCCTTGAATGAATGGACGTGTGTTCGAAAAAAGAAAATGCCGTGCTGCTGGCTTGAGTTTATATGTGGTTTTCTCTTCTGATGATGCTCAATTTTATATACTCAGCATAAAATCTCGTTCTGCTGGCTTGAGTGGTTTTCTATTCTGATGCAACGATTTCTTGCTCTAAGTTTTCATCATTAGTAATGAATTTATTCCTCTTGGCGGTCGCATGATGCTTGTTTAATTTCATAATTCACTTTATTTTTAACTCTCTTTCTTCTAACTCCAAAGAAAAAACTATTTTTTTTCTTCTGAAAAACAAAATTCAAAAAAGACATTTACCCAAATTAAGGTCCAGTCCATTTTTTGCCAAAAGTTTAATTCCATGATTGTAACATACGGTAACTTGCCATACAAGATACAAGATGTACAAATCCCATCTTATCATTCTACAAGATCCAACCAAATCACGGGCACACTTGCACCGTTTGTTAGTTGGAGATCTCTTCTTACCTTTTCTTTTCTTTCTCCTTTGCATCCACTAGTAGCCTTTTCTTTTTGCGAGAAAACTTTCAATCTATTCATCTTCAATCATGGCAATACAACAAATGCCAGAAATAATAAAAATTACATCCAGGCCCGTAGACCACCTAGCGACGACTACAAGCACTGAAGCGAGCCGAAGGTGCGCCGCCGTCATCGCCCCTCCCTCGTCAGAGCCAGGCAAAACTTGTTGTAGTAGACAGTCGGGAAGTCGTCGTGCTAAGACCCCATAAGACCAGCGCAGCAGAACAGCAACCGCCGCCGATAAAGAGTAGGTTAGATCGGAAGGATCCAACCTAAAAAAACACAAACGTAGACGAACTACGACAAGATCCGAGCAAATCCATCAAGGATAGATCTGCCAGAGACACACCTCCACACGCCCACCGACGATGCTAGACACATCACCAGAATGGGGGCTAGGCGGGGAAGACCTTATTCCATCTTCAGGGAGCCGCCGTCGTCTTTTCTTCTTGAGTAGGACACAAAGCCTAACAAAACTTGAAACATCTAAAAATAGAGCCCTCCCACCGGCAAGGGCCGGGATCGACCGCCCCGCCATGGCCCTAAGGCCAGCGGATAACCATTCACGTGCAATGCACATTAGACTGCCATCAATTATTTTTTATCCTTTTGGGCATACTTCTCATCTCATTTTAATACTAAATATTTTTTCTTTCTAATTTCTATGCATGCTATGCAGCTAGATTCGGCAGTTTTTTAGGCTAAAAGTCAATTGACATGTCAATACGTGGGAGACGCAAGTAGGGGTGGAAAGTGGTAGCGGATAATCCGAAATATCCAATATTCGTATCCGAAACATCCGCATCCGAACCAAAATGGAAATAGAAATTATCCGTATCCGAATTTATTAAAAAAATAAAAAATAAAATATGGTAGGACATTTTGACACAAATATGGATATAGAAGTGGATATATCTGTATCCGGATAAGATTATGGGAGGTATTTTTCAAAAGGGTGTGTCTAGGGCACATCTAGATGTGTTTTAGTTATTGCACATCTAAGTGAGTGAATCAAGCATAAAGAGGAGAAGAGGAAAAAGAAAAGAAAAGTATCCACACGAATCTCAACGTAAGATCAATGATATAGGAGTTAGATATGCAATACTTATGGACATCTAGATGTGCTTTAGCAAAACTGTTTTCAAAATTCTAGGCCCAATATTCCAATTACCCAACATAAAAGCCAAATAAGTGGTCAAATTTTACTTTTTGTATGATTAAACTTAAAAATTATTATGCATTACAATAGTATTTATTCATAAACCTATTTATCATTGACTTATTGCGTGTGACAAGTTGATTATTTCATATCACATAGCTATTGACTAATCTACTTAAGCAATATGTCGATATTATTCGTATCTGTTCCGAATCAAGAAAACATCCGATACGTATCCATATTCGAATAACATCCGAGCCGCATCTGTATCCGATAACATCCGTATTCGAATTCGTATTCGTTTTGAAAATATGAAAATGAAAATGGTAAGAGCACTATCCGATCCGTTTCCACCCCTAGACGCAAGGCGCCTGCTGACCTCTCCATCTCACCCCGTGGGCACCTAGGAAAAGAAACAGTGGCGATGTGCCTACGTGCGAGAGGTAGAACTCAGGCCGCGGTGGCGGTGTGACCGTGAGACATAAAATCACACGGCCTCTGCAGTGATAAGCATACCAACAAAATGGGGATAGGGCCAGGAAGACATTATTCCTATCTAGGAAAGTGTTGCTGGCATGTTGTCCCAAGTCAGACATGAAGAATCTCTAAAATTGAACTGTGAAAAATTTCCCATGTTGAACTCATCGTCGTCCAAGGCCTTGCACCGACGCCATCTTCTCCGATGGCCCAGCCAAGCCCAACCTTCATAGAAGCACACTGCACTAGATTCTTCTGCCCGCTTCAGCAAACGCACCGCTGAGCACCGCCTTACAAAGATCTTCAACCAAGCCCTCATCTCCTTCTCCAACCGCAGTAGCTCTCCAAGACTTCCAACACTCCCCGAACAAGCCGCCCTTGAACCAAACCTCCACGCTGCCAGCGCCGTGCGGGCTTTGCCCGATGACGCACCCTAGCGGCGGCGAGAGGGGAAGATGGCGGGGGGCGGCTAGAGTTTTCACAATCGCTTAAATGATATATTGCATTAGGTGCAGCATCCAAATTGTTGTGTTCTTCAAACTAAATGAGCAGATGAATACAAATTAGTTGACTACTTTTTTACATGGTAATACGTGTCTCATTCATATCATGAAAAATAAGATACAAGTCACCTAAAAACCGACATAACAAAACTAAAAAGATAGCAGAACATCGCTGAACTTAACACCAACTCCCGTCACCTGCCTCCGGCACCACCGCAACAGCCACCAAAGGAAAAAATGACGGGTCACCTCCTCACCCGAGCTTGACGTGGCTCCATCGCTGATAAGCAGCTTTGTGGACCTCCAAGGTGGCTCACCAAAAGTAAAGTCATTATCGTTGAACGAATCAGACCGGGGCAACACCCCGGACACGCCGTCGAACTCCAGATCTGGCACCCCACACCACGACTAAGACGTCGAAGGAGAAAACCATACCTGCCATCATCAACCACGAATCCAGCACACGTTCGTCTTTCAGATATCGTCGATGCAGACCACAATCTGCATCCGCTTCTGGACTACCTCCCAAGCTCCACACCGGCGTTGGAGCAAATGTCGTCACAACAACGGAGCCTGGGGATGATACCGTCGCCACACCTTCCTTACTTGAACAGACTGATTTTCAAATCCATCCCTAACCATAGAACCGATTTCCTCGTTGGAGATAGATCTGAACCTTCTTTATTCAGTGTCGCCGTCGCCGCCTCCAAATTGAAGACAATGAACGGCCAAAAACCCAAAGCTATTAGAACCAAACCTAAAGCTACACGATCCACACACGTAGTTCCCGCGACTCCCTTCACCACCGACGACCGAAGTCGCCGGCGGAGGGGAGCCGCCGAAGGAACGAGGCGGAGGGACTCTCCTGGCTGCGGCTAGGGTTTCTAGTCGCGAGCCCGAGAGGAAAAGAACATTAGTTGACTACTTTGTCGTCCTTTTTTCTCAACTTTTTTTTGAGACAACCCTCCATATTCCATCCATTTTGCTTTGAGAATGAAATCACACGTATTAATTTTTTTTATTTTGCATACGTGGGCTTTGAATTCGGGACTCGGCAAAGCTGATAGGTGGGCGCTGGGCTAGTAGGCCGCTGCACCCGTGCACTTTTTGCTCTTCAAAATAAGGTCCGAACCCTGCAGTTTCGCTCAAACAACGGCGGCTGTCGGAGCCAAGCGATAGAAACGAGGAGAGGCGCCGCGGCGACTTCAGAACAGCTCCAACGCGCCGATCCGTTTCATCCCCACGCGTTCATTTAGGTCGCGGTGGATAGAAAACCCTTCTGCCCGCGCGCTCCCAGCCGCTCGCCATGGACGACACATTCGATGACACTGGCGCCGGCCACGCCTCCCCCCCCCCCTCCCCCCCAAGAGCAAAGGCAAGCCCCGCGCCCCTCCCAAGACCGCCGCGCCGCCCAAGAAAAACCTGACGCCAGAGGAGCGGGCAGTGCAGTCGGCCAAGAGGAAGGGCCGGAGGCACGCAGTGGACGCAAGGGAAAATGCAGCAGCCGCCGCCGCGCAGCAGGAGGACACCAACGCCCGCGTCGCGGCGGCAACAAGGGAGGCCCTGTTCTACCAAGGGTTAAACCCTGGCCAGCATGGGCTCGTCAACGCCGCCGTGGCCGCGGCTAGCACCGGCTCATCCGCGTTTACTCGGATGGTGCTGCCGGAGTCGCCGCGCGCGTCGACGACGCACCCGATCCCCGGCTTCCACGTCTGCCCGCAAGCCTCCCGACTCTCCGGGGAATACTCGACGGAGGTGAGCGTGGTGGCCCCTTCCAAGCCCACACCCGCGCCCATCAACCTCAACGCCACGCCGTTGGCCAGTGCCTCGTCATTCGGAGGGGCCAGGAAACGCGCGCGGGTGATGCCAGCCGACGTGCTCCCCAGCGCCCGCAACCTATTCGACAGAATGCCGGCGACCGCCGCTGACGAGATGGGCGACGGTTACATGAAGAGCATCGTCTTCGAGGGTGGTGCGGCAGCCGCTCGCGATGCCATCGCGACTGGCTACGTTCCTGATGGGACCCAAAGCCAGGACGGCCGATGGCCGTTCACGCCGGCGACCTATGATCAAGCTGGCATGCAAGACGCCTTCATGCAAGATCAGGTCGGCCTGGATCTGGACGGCTTCCCACTGGACCACGAGTTTCCGGAGGACTACGGGCTCAAGGAAGAGGATGAGTTGGACATCGACGGGGAGCCTTTGTTCGAGGACGAGCTCGCCAACCAAGCCGCTGGGATGAAGTCGAAGCGCAAGAGCAAGCGGAAGAAGGCATACACGGCGGTCGAGGGCAAGCTCCTTTGTGAATGTTGGAGGGACATTAGGCAAGACCCCAAGGTCGGCGCCGAATAAAAGGCATCAACCTTTTGGATCCGTGTCCACCGTGAGTACCATGAGCACAAGAAGTTTGCGCCATACCAAATGTAAAGCACGCGCGAGTGGATGTCCATTTCGAAGTGATGAAGGGTGATCTAATAAGAATGCAACAAGTTTTGTGCCACTGACCGCTGGCATGATCTATGATAGTGGGCCTTTTAATTTTGTACACGGACATGAAATAAATTGCTTGCGTTGGGTGCATGACCGACACAAAAAAAACTGAATGGACATCGAATGAACGGCCGATCCAAACGAATAAAAAACGAACAAAATCTTCATCCATTATGGTCAGCGCATTAGAGTTGCTTTCAATCCGCCCCGTTCCCATCCTGTCTGCCATGCATGATTCGAGGTGAGTGCACCCCTTCCCCTTCCTCTCCATCGCCCCATCTCCGACCAGTACTGATTTCTTCTCTTTTCTGGCCATCTCTCGAACCCACTTCCGATCCCTCCTCACCCCCCGCCCCGGCGCTGGTCACCGACCAAGGTTTCTCCTCCACCAACCAATCTCTCTTTTCCTCTTTTCACAATTCCCTTCTCAGTTCCCCGTCTTTTCATAATTTTCTCATCTCGTCAACCTTGGAATAGGGACACCCATACACATCATCCCTTCACCCATGCACTCAATGGACATTTCCGTACCATAATTTCACATGAGCCCTTCACTGAGTGCAGGACCGTGCACCAAAAAAAAAAAAACTAAAACTAAGTAGTACAAGATTAATATTATTCTCACATAGTATTTCTTGATGCAGCACACTTTTTCGCAATAAAATGGGAGAACATAATGAAAGTGTTCTAGAGCATCTCCATGTATTGATATTTATTAAATTACAAAACATGTCGATAATAAAAGTCTGATTTAAGGCGGTGCAGTAGAGAGTGACGGCGACAGCGAAAGGTACCTTCAAATTAGCTATGCCCACAATCAATAGTACTACATGATGGTTTGGTAAGCATAGATCTTCTGTTGACAATCGACAACCCTTCCGAAAAGAAATGCTCGGCATAGAAGAACAATTATTTCTTGACTTGGAAAACAAAATTATCTTTTATTCCTACACATCACATTACTTGTCATTTTAGCATAGTATCAGCAGGATACAAGATGACCTCCACAGAAAAATACATCGAAGTCTTACCAATTGCTCACAAGCAGAAAATCTGGTGCTGGTTACTACCCACCAAAAGATACATAACTTTGCTAGAAATGGGCAATGTGCAGTACTGAACTCATTGGCCTGGAGCCTGCCAAATCAAACCGAGATCACACCTACCTATAACTCTACAGGAGGGCAATCTATGATGATGCTGCAACTAATTAATCTGGGGCTGAAGTATCGGGATGCCGTCAGGGGAGTGACAACGCGTGCGAAAACACATTTATATTATAATTGCTGCTAATGTCGGTTCCATCGGCCTAATAATATTTTTTTCGAAAAAACTTTCAATCTATTCATCTTCAATCATGATAGTACAACGAACATTAAAAATAATAAAAATTACATCCAGATCCGTAGACCACCTAACAACGACAACAAACACTGGAGCGAGCCGAAGGCGCGTCGCTGTCATCGCCCCTCCTTCACCGGAGCCGAGCAAACCTTGTTGTAGTAGACAGTCGAGAAATCGTCGTGCTAAGGTCCCATAGAACCAACGCACCAGAACAGCAACCGTCGCGGATGAAGAGTGTAGATCAAAAGGATCCAACCTGAAGACACACGAACGAAGACGAATGACGAACAGATCCGAACAAATCCACCAAAGACAAATCTGCCGGAGACACACCTCCACACATCCACTGATAATGCTACACGCGTCACCGGAACGGGGACTAGACGGGGAGACCTTTATTCTATCTTCAGGGAGCCGCCGCCGTCTCGCCTTCCTGAGCAGGACACAAACCCTAACAAAGCTCGGAAAAGGATATGAAAACGGAGCCCTCCCACCGGCAAGGGCCAAGATCCACTCCGTCTTCATGGCCCTAAGGCCACTGGAGACGGGACGGACCGGCGCCGGCGCCGGTGGGAGGCAAAGAACCCTAGTTTTGGGGAGGCGGCTGGCTACGTTGGAGGCGGCGGCTGTATTGGGATTTGCTTGATATACATTCATCATCCTAATATTATTGCTCCAGTTTATACATGAAGCCCCATTGTTTAGTGTAGATGGCAGTTTATATGTGTTTTAGAAAGCAAGAGCACCATCTTATAAGAGCAGACAACAAAATAACTCATTTACATAATCTAAAAAACTCTAGCAGTCCTGTGACCACAAGTTTATTACCATGGACATTTGCAATTGTCTACTCCTAATATAATCATACACCAAGTTTATTATTGCTCCCCCATTTCTAAGGAAACAAAAGCGTGAACACCATGTTTGTACGGTGAGCTATGCGGGTGACACGGGCGACGCCCGCGACGATCGCCGTGATCCAGACGCCGACCTCCGTCGCCCCTGGACTAGAGCACGTCGGCGGCAGGTTTTGGGCACTCGCAGAGACAGATGAAGAGGACGACGACGACGCGGGGACTTCACCGGGGACTCGCCAGAGTTGTACTCGCCAACGCCTTCGGATGTGATCTGTGAGGCCTTCAATCCCGGGTATTCGAAGGAGGAAGTGGCTACGATTGTAGATGACGTCGTGCCGCTCGACGATCTGGCTCGGCAAGGATTGCACCCTGAGGACAAGGTGGACTTGGTTCGTCGGATAGTTCACCGGAGGACGGCGGCTGATGACCCACAAGTATAGGGGATCTATCGTAGTCCTTTCGATAAGTAAGAGTGTCAAACCCAACGAGGAGCAGAAGCAAATGATAAGCGGTTTTCAGCAAGGTATTCTCTGCAAGCACTGAAATTATAGGTAACAGATAGTTTTGTGATAAGATAATTGGTAACGAGCAACAAGTAACAAAAATAAATAAAGTGCAGCAAGGTGGCCCAATCATTTTTGTAGAAAAGGACAAGTCTGGACAAACTCTTATATAAAGAAAAGCGCTCCCGAGGACACATGGAAATATCGTCAAGCTAGTTTTCATCACATTCATATGATTCGCGTTCGGTACTTTGATAATTTGGTATGTGGGTGGACCGGTGCTTGGGTGCTGTCCTTACTTGGACAAGCATCTCACTTATGATTAACCTCTATTGTAAGTATCCGCAACTACAACAAAAGTATTAAGGTAAACCTAACCATGGCATGAAACATGTGGATCCAAATCAGCCACTTACGAAGCAATGCATAAACTAGGGTTTAAGCTTCTGTCACTCTAGCAACCCATCATCTACTTATTACTTCCCAATGCCTTCCTCTAGGCCCAAATAATGGTGACATGTCATGTAGTCGATGTTCACATAACACCACTAGAGGATAGACAACATACATCTCATCAAAATATCGAACGAATACCAAATTCACATGACTATTAATAGCAAGACTTCTCTCATGTCCTCAGGAACAAACGTAACTACTCACAAAGCATATTCATGTTCATAATCAGAGGGGTATTAATATGCATAAAGGATCTGAACATATGATCTTCCACCAAGTAAACCAACTAGCATCAACTACAAGGAGTAATTAACACTACTAGCAACCCACAGGTACCAATCCCGGGTTTAGAGACAAGAATTGGATACAAGAGATGAACTAGGGTTTGAGAGGAGATGGTGCTGGTGAAGATGTTGATGGAGATTGACCCCCTCCCGATGAGAGGATCGTTGGTGATGATGATGGCGATGATTTCCCCCTCCTGGAGGGAAGTTTCCCCGGCAAAACAGCTCCACCAGATCCCTAGATTGGTTCCGCCAAAGTTCCGCCTCGTGGCGGCGGAGTCTCGTCCGGAAAGATGGCTTCTGAATTTTTTCCTCATCGAAAGACTCCATATAGCAGAAGGTGGGCATCGGAGGGCCACCAGGGGGCCCACGAGGTAGGGGGTGCACCCAGGGGGCAGGGCACGCCCCCACCCTCGTGGGCAGGGTGTGGCCCCCCTGGTGAACTTCTTGCGCTCAGTATTTTTTATATATTCTGAAAATGACTTCCATGAAGTTTCAGGACTTTTGGAGCTATGTAGAATAGGTCTCTAATATTTGCTCATTTTCCAGTCCAGAATCCCAGCTGCCGGCATTCTCCCTCTTTATGTAAACCTTGTAAAAGAAGAGAGAATAGGCATAAGTATTGCGACATAATGTGTAATAATAGCCCATAATGCAATAAATATTGATATAAAAGCATGATGCAAAATGGACGTATCAACTCCCCCAAGCTTAGACCTCGCTTGTCCTCAAGCGAAAGCCGAAATCGAAAAATATGTCCACATGTTTAGAGATAGAGGTGTCGATAAAAATAAAATACGGACATGAGGGCATCATGATCATTCTTAGAACAACAACTTATATAATTCTTGTCATATGATCTCTTATGCTAGAGTAACAATTAAATCACAATTTCAAGTATGAATTGATGACCCACAAGTATAGGGGATCTATTGTAGTCCTTTCGATAAGTAAGAGTGTTGAACCCAACGAGGAGCAGAAGGAAATGATAAGCGGTTTCCAGCAAGGTATTCTCTGCAAATACTGAAATAAGTGGTAACAGAGAGTTTTGTGATAGGATAGTTTGTAACGAGCAACAAGTAACAAAAGTAAATAAAGTGCAGCAAGGTGGCCCAATCCATTTTGTAGCAAAGGACAAGCCTGGACAAACTCTTATATAGAGAAAAGCGCTCCCGAGGACACATGGGAATATCGTCAAGCTAGTTTTCATCACGTTCATATGATTCGCGTTCGGTACTTTGATAATTTGGTATGTGGGTGGACCGGTGCTTGGGTACTGCCCCTACTTGGAGAAGCATCCCACTTATGATTAACCTCTATTGCAAGCATCCGCAACTACAACAAAAGTATTAAGGTAAACCTAACCATAGCATGAAACATATGGATCCAAATCAGCCCCTTACGAAGCAATGCATAAACTAGGGTTTAAGCTTCTATCACTCTAGCAACCCATCATCTACTTATTACTTTCCAATGCCTTCCTCTAGGCCCAAATAATGGTGAAGTGTTATGTAGTCAACGTTCACATAACACCACTAGAGGAGAGACAACATACATCTCATCAAAATATCGAAAGAATACCAAATTCATATGACTACTAATAGCAAGACTTTCTCCCATGTCCTCAGGAACAAACGTAACTAATCACAAAGCATATTCATGCTCATAATCAGAGGGGTATTAATATGCATATAGGATCTGAACATATGATCTTTGTCGGGTGGTACGTGCGACATATGCCAACGGGTGGCTTATCATTGTGGGAGCCAGTAAGACGTCGCCGGTGCCTGGAAGCGGGATGAGGCGAAGACATGCACATCGGCGAATCTTACCCAGCTTCGGGGCTCTCCGAGGAGATAACACCCCTACTGCTGCTCTGCGGGGTCTCCGCATGATCACTAGATGAATGAGTGGCTACAAGATGCTCCTTGAGCTGTTTGGCGAGAGGAGGAAGAAGGGCATGGCTTGCTCTCTTCTCCTCCCTATGTGGTGTCTAAAACTAGCACCGATCAACCCTTTGCATGGGTGCCCCGGGAGGTTTATATAGGCTCACTCCCCAGGGGTACAATGGTAATCCGGCTGGGCGTGGGCCCCAGCCGTCTGTGTCTACGCTCGCCGGCTTCTGCGCCGGCTGCTGGGGCCCGCCGGCTGGTGGGTCCTGCCGGCTGCCGGCTCCTTGGTCGACAGGCAGGCCCCACTGTCCAGGGCCTGGTCGGTGGCTGGTTACTGTTGCCTCGACCTGGTGACGAGGGCTTCGCTGAGGTGGGCGTGGCTACAGCGCCGCCGCCCGGCGGGCGATCGCTGTAGCCTCACCGCATCTTGTCTCCTTAATGGGGCGTCTCCTTCGAGGGAGGGGACAGGCCGGCTGCGGGGAGCCGGCCCCATCTCGGGCCGACTGGGGGAGGCCTGGCCGCCTTCGGGCGTCTCTCTGCCTGAAGGGGCCCATCGCCCGTGGGCCGCGCTGGCAGCCCGTCGTGGGTGACATCAGGGTCAACATGGCAACAGTGCCGCGCCAGATGGGTCATGGCCATCCCGTGCGGTGCACTGTGCCAGGCGTGCTCCGGGATTCGGGGGTGGCAGGCTTTACTGTAGCCACGCCCCGTCACATCGCCGTTATGTGGATGCAGACTTCGATGGTACGATCTTGACCGCTTGGTGGGAGCCGGCCTCTTGGAGTCGGCCTTCTCGTGGCCGGCTTCTTGGAGCCGGCCCTCCTGCAGCTTTCTTCATGAGGGCTAAAGTCGGGCCGCCTTCTGATAGTCGGCCGGGGAGACAACCGGCAAGGGGAAGGCGGCCCCACGACTTGGATTCTTGAGGGCCGGATCGGCTCGTAATTTTTTCAGAAGGGCCAGGGGGAGCCGGCTAGGCTACCCGTGGTCATTTACTCTGACAGTAGTCCCCGAAGCTGATCGAGCTTCGAGGCTGACAAAGGGACGAGAAGCTTGGTCAGCTTCCTATCTTGAGGAGCCGGCTTTGCTTATGCGCGCCGTCTTCGAAAAGCTACGTTTCTCGTAGGCGGGAATGTGGGTCGGCCTGCGAGCTGACCGCGCGCCATCCCGCGGGCCACATGGCAAGGAAAACCTGCCAACGCACGCGCGTGAGGGGACGCCGCCGCAGGCCCGGGCCCGCCACTCCTAGGCCTCGGCCCGAGCGCGGATCTTCTGCGGCCCACACGGACCGCTCGCCTTCCTGCGGCGGTTTTATTACGCCATCAGGGCGCAATAATCGCGGGACATGGGGGAGTGGGCGCAGTCGATCCCACGTTCCCCCACACCACGCCTCCTCGGCTCTGCCGCGCGGGTCTATAAGTAGGGGGAGGAGGGGGAGCGGCAGAGGCTCGCATGCTCTCCCTCGCTCCGCCCCGTCTCACCTTCCTTCTTCTTCCCTCCGCCGCCGTAGCAACCCATTGCCGCGCCGCTCCGCCGTCAGACCTCTCGGTTCCTTTGGTCCCGCCGTAGCAGGGTCGTGCACGTCTCCGCTGTCGCATCGTCTTGCTCCTCGCCGCATCGTTCCCATGGCGTTGTTGAGCTCATGGGATGGCTCCAACGTCCACGAGGACCACGTCGAGTTCCTCCGCCGGACGCGGCGTCTGCCAGGCGAGAACTACGTGCGGGTTTGTCAGGCGCCGGCGAGGGAGATTTCGCTTGCACCGGAGGAGGGCGAGCGGGTAATCTTCCGCTCGCACTGCCTGTGCGGCTTCGGCCTCCCGGCGAGCGGATTCCTTCGCGCTTTTCTTGAATTCTACCACCTCCAGCCGCATCACCTCACGCCCAACGCGGTGATGCTGCTGTCGGCTTTCGTCACCTTGTGCGAGGGCTTTCTTGGGGTTCTTCCCACTCTCGAGCTCTGGGGAGAGTTCTTCCAGAGCAAGCTCGGCACCGTCGTAGCGGGCGTGCCCGCCTCACGCGGAGCCTTCATTGGCATGAGGCGGACGGGCGAGAACAATCTGTTCCCGCCCATCCCGCGGATCCAGTCGGTGAAGCTCTGGCAGAAGTCCTACTTTTACATGAAGAACGTCGCCCAGCAAGGCGACTACGTCAACTTGCCGGCTTACGTAGCCGGCCTGCCGGCTGGGAGGCAACCCTCGTGGAGCTACCGGGCCAGGTCGTTGTCTCAGGTCGGGAATGCAGCCGTCTCCCGGCTCCGGGTGATGATCCAGTCGGAGGGCCTGACCGGAGCCGACCTGGTGGCCGCCTTCGTGGAGCGCCGTGTACTTCCGCTCCAAGGCCGGCCTCACATGATTTGCCAGATGAGCGGCCGCTTCGACCCGTGCCGGCTGAGCACCAGGGAGATGCCTCATGCCGAGGTGTCTTACATGGTGAACTACATCTCCAACTACAAGCTCGCCGAGGATTGGCGATACGACAAGGGGCCGTATTCTCGCGCCAACCCTCCGCCTGCCGTAAGTTTTTCTTCTTTTCTTCCTTTTTCGTAGCCGGCCTCATGATGGCCAACTTCTGATCAATTTGTTTGCCCTTAGCAGAACCCTCTTCTTCCACCGATGGTCGGGGCCGTAGGGGTAGAGCGCCAGCTCCTCCCCGACCGCACGGTGGACGACGCGATGATCCGGACCTGGGAGCGGCCGCCATGGAAGATGCCATCATGGGGGAAGGCGACGAGGCAGGAGGCGCGGGGCTCGGGGCCGGCCTCGAGGACTGGGCGGACGATGACGAGGTCGAAGCCGCCCGCACCGCCAGCCGGCGCTTGATCATCAAGGTGCGGGCCCGTCTGCCGCGCCGGCTGCCCGTGGCGGCGCGCAGAAGTGCCGGGCCGCGTCGACCTTCTTCGGCAGCCGGCCGAAGAAATCCAAGGCTTCCACGGCGGCGACCAAGCGGGATGAGGCGGCCGTGAAGGCGGCCCGCTTCCGCAAGGCGGTGAAACAGCTGCAGGCGATCTCGGCTAAGTCGTCAAACGTCTTGTATATATATTTTTTGTTGTCCTCTTCGATTGAAGCTCTTCTAAACCTTTCTTTGCTCGCCGGGCAGGGCACCGCTTTCCCTCGAGCAAGGTCCTGGCGGCTCCGTAGTCGGGCCGACTGGAGGGTCCTCAGGCTCCCGCCGCGTGGATCCCCGCGCCGACCTCATGGAGGCCACGGAGCGAAACGCACGGGAGGTGCGGGAGGAGCGGGAGGCAGCAGAGCGAAGGACCGCCCAGGCGGCGAAGGAGCAGGCCGACGCGGCGGCCAAGGCCCGGGCGGAGGCGGCAGCCGCGGAGACGGAGGCGGAGGCCTCGCACAACCAGCCTCCGCTGCTCGTCGTTCCCCTCCGCGCCGTGGCCCCCGACATCCCCGTGCCCCCGTCGGAGGAGGTCGACCAAGACCCGCCGGTGATGGAGAGGAGGGAGGACCACGTGGTCTTCGTGGAGGAGGCACCGCAGACGGCGCCGACTAGAGCGGGCCAAAGCGGCCAACCAGCCGCGGCGCCAGAGCAGCCGGCCGGGGGCGAGCCGGAGGCAGGGGTCGGCCTCGAGGTGCAGCCGGCATTGCACCGGCGTGCAAGGGGAGGTACCTCCACGCCGGAGCCGCACCGAGCTGCGGGTGCTAGCCAGACGGCGGAGGCCCTGGAGGCGGCCAGCGCCAGCATGTCCGAATGGACTCCTAGCGGGGGGACGGGTGAGCTGAACGCGGCGACCCAGGAGGTCCGGAACCGGCTTCAAGCCCAGGCCGCTTCGCTGCAGCGAGACACCCAAGAGTTCCTCGTGACGCGGGCCGTCATCCGGGTGAGTCTTCTGGCCTTGGTTGGTTTGCTCTTTTGATTTCTTCCGTGGGGGCGCGTCAGCGCACCCACTGGGTGTAGTCCCCGAGTTCCAAATCGGCTGCTGCGCAGGCGGCTTGGAACTTACTAGGTCCTGACAACTATCTTATCCTCGCCTCCTGTCTGATCTTCCAGGAGTATCATAACCTCCGCGCCGCTGCCTTCAACTCCCAGGCTCAGGAGCTGGGCCGGAGAATCGAGGACCTGACCAGCAGCCGGAGTGCGTGCTTTGTTTCGTTCATCTCCTGTGGGGGCGCGTCAGCGCACCCACTGGGTGTAGTCCCCGAGATTCGGGCCGACTGCTGAGCAGTTGGGTCGGATCTTCCTTGACGACTTCTTCCTTATTGATTTTTCCTTTATCTTCATGCTTGCAGGAGCCAATGCCGACTTGAGGGGGCAGCTCAGCGGGGCCCAGGCCGCCCTTCGCGCCAAAGAAGCCGAGTACAACGCCTTGGTCCTGGAGCGTGACCGCCTGGCCAAGAAGTTGGCCGACCAGGAGGAGAGCCACAAGGCGGCCCTGAAGAAGGCGCAGGACAGCGAAGACACCCTGAAGGCCGAGTTCGAGACCGAAGCGGCGGGCTGGGCTGAGGCAAAACAAGCCTGAGCGAGGGCTTCGGCCGGATTGAGGATCTGATCGATGGTAAGCCGCCTTCCTCACTCCTTGCTTGCCCCCTGCCCCCTGATTTGTGTTCTGACTTGTGCTGCTTTTTGTTCTCTGTGCAGACTACTTCCCCGGCTACTCCGTCTTCGCCACCCAAACCATCGAGGCCCATCGCGAGGCGCGCCGGCAGGCGGGGGCTGAAATCGCGCCGGACGCGAGCCGGACGCTTGAGGAGCAACTCTTGGCAGTCCAAGCCTGACTGCAGCCGACTCACCGCATGCTCCGCCGCCTCCAGCGCGCCGGGGCGTAGGTGTTGGCCGCCCTCTGGCCAGGCGAAATGATTCCCCGCACCCCGAGTCGGACTGCTGACTGGCTGGAGGTTGCGGTTGGCCGCTTCGAGGCCTGGAAGGCATCGGCGGCCCGGCTTGGAGCTGGGCGGGCGTTGGAGTTTGTCCGAGCCTGGTATCCCGGGCTGAACCTGGACCAGCTGCGCACCTGGTGGCTGGAGGCTGACGAGGAGATGGAGGCGGTGCGGCCGGCTATCGCTCAGCGTGCCTCGACGATCACCGAGTGCACTGACATCAGCGTCTTCGCTCCTGAAATAAATGACGACGGCGTTGCCCAGCCGGAGGAGTGGTTCGGGCTGGACCCGGCAGTGGGTGAGGACTCGGCAGAGGAGATCGCTTCCAGCGATGAAGGTGAAGACGACAAAGGGGAAGAAGGCGGCTAGTGAAGCGGCCAGCCAGCCCCAGCCTGACCGTGCCTCCAGCAACGAGGCGCGTGCTAGCGCGCCCTCTGTGGGAGGTGGTGATCATGCCGAGGTTCGCCAGCCGGCCACTCCTCCAGCCAGCGCTGCCGTCTCCACTGACCTGCCTGACTCGCCAGTCGCTCCCTTGGCTTAATCTGCCGTCCTTGCTTTTCCTGCTTGTTACTTTTTGAACATTTTTTGTTAAACTTGCGCAGTTCCACCCACTGGGGGTGTATTCAAACTATGTTGAATGCTGGCCTTTCGAAGGCCTTTGTGTAAATATGATCGTGTGTGTGTTTGGCTTCCATTCGCGTATGCTTTTTATCTTTAGGCTGTTTCCTTTGCCGCCTTCCCCTAGCTGCCGTCTTCCCAAACGGCAGCTGCTCTGCAGCCTGCGGCTAAGGAAGGACTTGGCTATATTTATTTATTTATTTTTTTATTGGGGAAGGCAAGTACTCGAGCTTTCTTAGATTGAAGCGAGGTGAATGGAAGCCGGCCGGCCGGCTACTCTGGTAGTCGGTCGGTGGTGGGAGAAAAACCGGCTTTTGTTATATTAGCCCGTTAGTCCCTAGCCGTTTTTCGTGTGGGCGTCCTTTCCTGCCTTTAACTCTTTCCCGCCGGACAGCCGGCTCTTCGAACTGCGACTTTTGGCAAGAGAGGGCTTGGGTGCCGGCACACTACTTGTCTGACCGCGGGTAGGACTTCTAATATAACTGAAGGCGGCCAGTCCCCGGGCCGACTAGTCGAACCCGGTGCCGGACGAAAAAAGTGAATGTAATGACATGATCATAAGCATAATACTCTTCATTTATAGATAAAAGATGGCAGTCCCCAAGCTCTCCTCGGGGGGCCTATTGTCTCGTACTTAGTACAAAAGTTAGCGTGATACATACTGCATTTCAACTATAAAATCTTCGGAGGAGGTTGGCGTTCCATGGTCGTTCCGACTCTTTGCCAGAGTCGTCTCTCTTTCGTGCCTTCGGCTTCTGTGCGTCGATCAGGTAGTAGGAGTCATTTCCCAGCGCTCTGTTGATGACGAAGGGGCCTTCCCAAGGGGCCGAGAGCTTGTGCTGGCCGGCTATTCGCTGGATCAGCCGGAGCACGAGGTCGCCTTCTTGGAAAGATCTTGGTTTGACCTTCCGGCTGTGGTAGCGGCGCAAGCCCTGCTGGTAGATGGCGGACCGGCTGAGGGCTAACAGCCGGCCTTCTTCCAGCAGGTCGACACCGTCTTCTCGTGCTTCCTTGGCCTCCGCCTCTGTGTACATGGTTACCCGAGGCGAGTCGAACTCGATGTCGGTTGGGATGACCGCCTCGGCACCGTACACGAGGAAGAAAGGAGTGAAGCCGGTTGACTTGTTTCTGGTAGTGCGCAGACTCCAGACGACGGCCGGCAGCTCATCGAGCCAACAGCCGGCCGAATGTTCCAGTGGCATGACCAGTCGGGGCTTGATGTCGGAGAGGATGAGGCCGTTGGCTCGCTCGACTTGGCCGTTTGACTGCGGGTGGGCAACAGACACTAAGTCCACCCGGATGCCCTGCGTCGCGCAGAAATGTGCCAATGCTCCCTTGGCGAAATTCGTGCCGTTGTCGGTGATGATGCTGTGTGGCACGCCGTAGCGAGTTGTTATATCTGCGATGAATGTCACAACAGTCGGCCCATTCAGCTTCTTGACCGGCTTTGCCTCAATCCATTTGGTGAATTTGTCCACGGCGACAAGCAGATGTGTCATGCCGCCGCGCGCCGTCTTGAATGGGCCCACCATGTCCAGTCCCCAAACGGCGAAGGGCCAGGTGAGGGGAATGGTCTTGAGTGCCGAAGCCGGCATGTGTTGCTTGGAGCTGAAGACTTGGCACCCTTTGCAATGTTTAACTAACTCCTTGGCGTCATCCAAGGCAGTCGGCCAAAAGAACCCATGGTAGAAAGCTTTGGCGACGAGCGATCTTGAGGCTGCATGGTGGCCGCATTCCCCTTGGTGGATGTCTCTGAGGATTGCAATGCCCTTCTCTTGCTCGACGCATCGCTGGAAGACTCCAGTGACACTGCGCCTGACGAGCTCTCTGTTGACGATTGTGTATGCTCCGGCTCGGCGTTGGACTTGTCTTGCCTTTGTTTCGTCAGCCAGCAGATCTTGGTTTATTAGGAAGTTGAGGATGGACTGAGCCCATGATGGAGCTGCGACTTCTTCTATTGCCAACACGGCTACTGCGACCAGGGCGGGCGGGCTGGGTGGTGAAATGCTGGAGTCGGCCGCCGCCTGTTGTGTTGGTGCAGTCTCCGGGCCGACTACCGCAGTCCCCAAGCCGGGTGTGGCAGTCCCCGGGTCGGGCGTAACTACGGAAGTCCCCGAGCCACCTACTGACGTCCCCGGGCCGACTATCGAAGTCCCCGGGTCACCTGCTTGGTTCTTCGAGCCGGACCCGGCCGCATCGAGGTCAGGCGGCACGAAGATGGAATCGAACTCTGGAGACGGCTTGAGGAGACGTTGCAGAGAGACACCGGTTGGTATTGCCTGCCGAGTGGAGCCTATTCGAGCCAGGGTATCAGCTGGCTCGTTGTCGGCTCGCGGTACGTGGAGGAACTTGCATCCTTCAAAGTACCCGCTGATCTGCTGAATGAGGAAGCGGTAGCTTGCCATATTTGTGTCCTTGGCGTCCCAGTCACCGGATGATTGCTGGACTACCAAGTCCGAGTCGCCGTAACATAGGATCCGGCGTATGCCCAACTCTTTGGCAAGCCGGAGCCCGTGTATGAGCGCCTCGTACTCGGCCACGTTGTTGGAGGCGGCAAAGTGAATTTGCAGCGTGTATCTGAGCTTGTCGCCTTTGGGAGAGGTGAGGATGACACCGGCTCCCAAGCCGGTGCGCGTCTTGGACCCGTCAAAGTGCATGCGCCAATGAGTGGAGTCGGGAGCTGGCGGTAGGTACTGGGTCTCGGCCCAGTTGACGAGGAAGTCGGCCAATGCTTGGGACTTGATGGCGGTGCGAGGCTGGTAGAAGATCGTGTAGGGGGCCAGCTCGATGGCCCATTTCTCCACCTGGCCGGATGCATCCCGGCTGCCTATGATTTCGGCAAGCGGGGCGGTGCATACGACCGTGATGGGATGCTCTTGGAAGCAGGGCTTCAACTTCTTGGTGGCGAAGTACACGCCATAGCACATCTTCTGGTAGTGTGGGTAGTTCTGCTTCGAGGTAGATAGCACCTCGCTTAAATAGTACACCGGCCTCTGGACCGGCTGGGCTCGGCCCTCTTCTGGGCGCTGGACTACGATGACGGTGCTGACCACTCGGCTGGTTGCAGCAATGTAGAGGAGCATGGGCTCTTTCTCAGTCGGCGCCGCCAGGACAGGCGGCGTGGCCAGCATCTTCTTCAGCTCGTCAAAAAGCTTGGTCGGCTTGGTCGTTCCACTCGAAGTGAGTGGTCTTCTTCATGAGGCGGTAGAGGGGAAGAGCTTTTTCTCCGAGCCGGCTGATGAAGCGGTTCAGGGAGGCCAAGCACCCGGTGAATTTCTGGACGTCTCAAAGTTTGGTGGGAATCGCCATTCTCTCAATGGCCTTGATCTTTATTGGGTTGCATTCGATGCTACGTTCGGAGACCAGGAAGCCTAGGAGCTGGCCGGCTGGCACTCCGAGCACGCATTTCTCGGGGTTGAGCTTGATCTAGAACCGGCGCAGGTTCTCAAATGTTTCCTTGAGGTCCTCCAACAAGGTGTCGCGCTTCTCCGTCTTCACCATAATGTCGTCTACGTAGACGTGGGCATTTCTGCCGAGCTGCTTGAGGAGGCACTTCTGCATGCAACGCTGAAAAGTGGCACCGGCATTTCTTAAGCTGAATGTCATACTCAGGTAGCAGAAAGCTCCGAATGGCGTGATGAAGGTGGTCTTCAGGCGGTCAGCTGGGTCTAGCTTTATCTGGTGGTATCCTGAGTAAGCATCCAAGAAACTCAACAGCTCGCATCCGGCCGTGGCATCTATCACTTGATCAATCCTTGGCAGGGCAAAGGGATCTTTGGGGCAGGCCTTGTTGAGGCTCGTGTAGTCTATGCACATGCGCCACTTGTTGTTCTTCTTTAGCACGAGGACCGGGTTGGCAAGCCACTCTAGAAAGAAAACCTCCATAATGAAGCCGGCTGCCAGAAGCCAGGCTATCTCCTCTCCCACAATCCTTCTTTTCTCCACCGACAGTCGGCGGAGGGGTTGTTTGACTGGTTTTGCGCCTTCTCGGACGTGTAGCTTGTGCTCGGCGAATTCCTTCGGAACACCCGGCATGTCCTTAGGGGACCATGCAAAGATATCCCGATTCTCACGGAGGAAGTCGGCGAGCTCGCCTTCCTATTTGCTGTTTAGGTTTGCCCTGATGACGGCAAACCTTTCTGGGTGCTCGGGGTCAAGAGGTATCTTCTTCGTCTCCTTGGCCGGCTGGAAAGATCCTTGGGCATCACACTCCTTGGGATCGGAGGACAGGGCTGGCTGTTTGCTGGCCAAGGCCATGACTCGGTCCAACATCTTCTTTTCTTCGGCAATCACCAGGGACTCGGCCAGCCGGCTGCTGGCTGCAGCGCACTCGGAAGATTTCTTGTAATCGCCGGCTACGGTGAGGATGCCCTTGGCGCTCGGCATCTTCATCTTGAGGTAAGCATAGTGGGGAACAACAATGAACCTTGCCAAGGCAGGACAGCCAAGCAATGCATGGTAGGGGCTCTCCAGGTCCTCTACTTCAAACCAGATCACTTCTCGGCGGAAATGCTCCTTGTCCCCAAAGAGTACATCAATCTTGATCTTGCCAATGGGGGCGCAGGACAGGCCAGGTACAATGCCATGGAACACAGTCCGAGTAGGCATGAGTTGCTTCGTCTTGACGTTCAGCTTCTCCAGGGTGTCACGGTACAGGATGTTGATGCTGCTCCCGCCGTCTATCAGCACTCGGGACAAACGAGCGGCACGTCTGCCCGTTGCAAGGGTGGCATCCAAAACAACGCATAAGAGCCGGGAGATGGCATCACCTCTGGGTGGTCGGCCCGGCTCTAGCTGATAGGCTTCTCTGACCAGTGCATGTGCTTGGCGGGGTTGGTAGCGACCATGTTGACTTCCTGGTGCTCTCGGCGTCTGCTACGCCGGCCTTCGGGCTGGCTTGTAAAGATGACATAGGCGGCATGCTCGTCGGGGAACTCATCATGGACAGCTCTGACTGCCGGCCGAGCGGTCGGCAGCTGCGGAGCCGGAGGCGGCGGACCAGCAGGCGGAGGCGGCATGAGCCCTTCGCCTTTGGAGATTTGGGTGAGCCAGTGGCACTTCCGGGTTGTGTGGTTGGACGGCTTCGCGCCGCTGTGGAACTTGCATGGGCGTCGAGAGTTTGCTCATAGGAGAAGGCCGGCTGCCAAGCCGGCCTGCCGCCCTTAGGTTTCTTGGGCGTGGGCCGCCCTTCGAGCCGCTCATCTTCGACGGTGGCCACCTGCCGACTGGTGGAGAGCAGCGCGGGCCCTTGCGCTAGTGGTCATTCTGGTACGGGCGTTTGCCGGAGTCCCCAGCCGGCGTCTTGGGCGCCGGGTTGATTACCTTCCCGGACGCGTCTACCCGGAGCTCAGTCTTCATTGAGGAGTCGGCGGTGGTGTACTTGTCTGCTATGATCAGAAGCTCGTCGAGGGTAGTCGGCTCGTCGCAGAGGAGCTTGTGCTTAAGGAGGGTGCCTTCTCGGCATCCGGCAGTGAAGTATTCTATGGCTTGCACCTTGTGTACCCCTTCACAAGAGTTGCAGAGCTCGGCCCAGCGCGTGAGGTAGTCGCGAGTGGACTCGGCAGGGCCTTGTACGCACAAGGAGAGCTGTCTGGGCTTGGGAGCCCGCTTGTAGGTGCTGGTGAAGTTGCAGACGAAGGCTTCTGTGAAGTCTAGCTAGCTGTTGATGTTGTAGGGCCTGAGGCTATTGAGCCAGGTCCGCGCCATGCCTTGCAGCATGAGGGGCACATACTTCACGGCAACGCGCCTGTTGCCGTTTGCTATGCGAACCGCTCTGGAGTAGTCGATCAACCAATCTTCCGGCTTCATGGAGCCGTTGTACTTGGGCGTGTCTCTTGGGAGCGAGAACCCTTTAGGGAAGGGCTCGTCGCGGATGCGGGGGCCGAAGCAAGGCGGGCCGACATCATCTTCTTCTTCTAGCGCCAGGGATCACGCTAGGCGGTTGATCCGATGGCGGGCGTCGTTCTCGTCGACTCCTTCGCAAGACCTAGTCGGCCGCTGAGATTTGGATGCGTGACAGGCGGCGGGGTGGGATATCTCTTCCCGTGAGGCGGGGGCGGAGGCGGGTTGCCCCGCCGCTCCACGGCCCGGGGACGGCCTTCTGCATCTCGCTCGATGGAGGTCCGGGTTCGGCTTCGGCTGGCAGCCTGCTCCTTCTCGTGTCGTGCGCGGGTTTTACCCGCAGTCGGCGTCCGGGACGTCGCGCCGTGCTCTCGGCGCGGGGGAGGGCTTTCCGCGCGGGCGTCGGCTTCGTGCCGCTGTGCGGCTGCATCGATTAGTTGCTGGATGCGTCTGGTCATGTGCGAGAGTTCTCGGCCCCTAGTCCATCTAGCTCGTCTATGGCCGCCTGGGCGGCGCGCAGGTTCTCGAGTGGAGGGGCGTAGACTGGGCGGTCGACTCCTAGCGTGTCGGCGAGGGCAGCGCCGCGCTGTCTGACAATGCCGGCTCGGCTTGGCCCGCCTGGGGGCGGCGTGCCAAAGGCGGCGCGGTCGGCTTCGCACTGGTGGGCCTCGGTGAGGCATCTCATGGAAGCCAGCTTCCGGCCTTCCGCGAGGAGGGCGAGGCAGCGAGCCTCCAGTGCTTCGGCGTCGGCATCGGCCGGGAGGGGGATGGACAAGTCATGGACCGCTGCATGCGGGGCGTCGAGGGCGTTCTCGCCAGAAGCGCCGCCGTGGCCAATGACCATCACCTCGGTGGTGGCGTTGTCACAGCCATCGGACCGGGGAAGAGGGTCATTGTAGATCGCGACGTTGGTGGGGAAAGCGTCGAGCGAGGCCGTGTCAGAGTCGACAGGCAATGGATCGGTCGAGCCAACAGACTCCAAGTCCACAGCAAGCTCGCCGGAGACGTGGAGCTGGCCGAGGAGGTTGACGAGGTGGTCGGTGCCTGCGTCAGAGGCGAGCTCGTCGGAGATGAGGGTCTCGTCAAGGAGATCGGCGAGGCCGCTCGCCGCGCAGACGTTGGCGACGCCTTGCAGCGCGTCATGGCAAGCGCCATCGGGCGTGCCGGGCTGGCTACGCTCGCTGGGGAGGAAGAGGGTTCCCGTCCAGAACAGGTCTCCGGACGACGGTGCACCTGGCCCCACGGTGGGCGCCAAATGTCGGGTGGTAGGTGCGACATATGCCAACGGGTGGCTTATCATTGTGGGAGCCAGTAAGACGTCGCCGGTGCCTGGAAGCGGGATGAGGCGAAGACATGCACGCCGGCGAATCTTACCCAGCTTCGGGGCTCTCCGAGGAGATAACACCCCTAATGCTGCTCTGTGGGGTCTTCGCATGATCACTAGATGAATGAGTGGCTACAAGATGCTCCTTGAACTGTTTGGTGAGAGGAGGAAGAAGGGCACGGCTTGCTCTCTTCTCCTCCCTATGTGGTATCTAAAACTAGCACCGATCAACCCTTTGCATGGGTGCCCCGGGAGGTTTATATAGGCTCACCCCCCGGGGGTACAATGGTAATCCGGCTGGGCGTGGGCCCCAGCCGTCTGTGTCTACGCTCGCCGGCTTTTGCGCCGGCTGCTGGGGCCCGCCGGCTGGTGGGTCCCGCCGGCTGCCGGCTCCTTGGTCGACAGGTAGGCCCCACTGTCCAGGGCCTGGTAGGTGGCTGGTTACTGTTGCCTCGACCTGGTGACGAGGGCTTCGCTGAGGTGGGCGTGGCTACAGCGCCGCTGCCCGGCGGGCGATCGTTGTAGCCTCACCGCATCTTGTCTCCTTAATGGGGCATCTCCTTCGAGGGAGGGGGCAGGCCGGCTGCGGGGAGCCGGCCCTGTCTCGGGCCGACTGGAGGAGGCCTGGCCGCCTTCGGGCGTCTCTCTGCCTGAAGGGGCCCACCACCCGTGGGCCGCGCTGGCAGCCCGTCGTGGGTGACATCAGGGTCAACATGGCAACAGTGCCGCGCCGGACGGGTCATGGCCACCCCGTGAGGCGCACTGTGCCAGGCGTGCTCCGGGATTCGGGGGTGGCAGGCTTTACTGTAGCCACGCCCCGTCACATCGCCGTTATGTGGATGCAGACTTCGAGGGTACGATCTTGACCGCTTGGTGGGAGCCGGCCTCTTGGAGTCGGCCTTCTCGTGGCCAGCTTCTTGGAGCCGTCCCTCCCGCGGCTTTCTTCATGAGGGCTAAAGTCGGGCCGCCTTCCGATAGTCGGCCGGGGAGACAACCGGCAAGGGGAAGGCGCCCCCACGTCTTGGATACTTGAGGGCCGGATCGGCTCGTAATTTTTTCAGAAGGGCCAGGGGAGCCGACTAGGCTACCCGTGGTCATTTACTCCGATAAACTTCCACCAAATAAACCAACTAGCATCAACTACAAGGAGTAATTAACACTACTAGCAACCCACAGGTACCAATCCCGGATTTGGAGACAAGAATTGGATATAAGAGATTAACTAGGGTTTTGAGAGGAGATGGTGCTGGTGAAGATGTTGATGGAGATTGCCCTCTCCCGATGAGAGGAGCGTTGGTGATGACGATGGCGATGATTTCCCCCTCCCGGAGGGAAGTTTCCCCGGCAGAACAGCTCCACCAGAGCCCTAGATTGGTTCCGCCAAGGTTCCACCTCATGGCGGCGGAGTTTCGCCCGAGAAGATGGCTTATCATTTTTTCCTCATTGAAAGACTTCATATAGCAGAAGATGGCCATCGGAGGGCCACCAGGGGGCCCACGAGGTAGGGGGTGCACCCAGGGGGTAGGGCGCGCCCCCCACCCTCGTGGGCAGGGTGTGGCCCCCATGGTGAACTTCTTGCGCTCGGTATTTTTTATATATTCTGAAAATGTCTTCTGAGAAGTTTCAGGACTTTTGAAGCTGTGCAGAATAGGTCTCTAATATTTGCTCCTTTTCCAGCCCAGAATCCCAGCTGCCGGCATTATCCCTCTTTATGTAAACCTTGTAAAATAAGAGAGAATAGGGATAAGTATTGTGACATAATGTGTAATAACATCCCATAATGCAATAAATATCGATATAAAAGCATGATGCAAAATGGACATATCAACTCCCCCAAGCTTAGACCTCGCTTGTCCTCAAGTGAAAGCCGAAATCAAAAAATATGTCCACATGTTTAGAGACAGAGGTATCGATAAAAGTAAAATACGGACATGAGGGCATCATGATCATTCTTAGAACAACAACTTACATAATTCTTGTCATATTATTTCTTATGCTAGAGTAATAATTTAATCACAATTTCAAGTATGAATCGTAAACTTCATTGAAAACTAACAAACTATAATCCCAATCATTGGAGCAGTTGCAATTTATCATAACATAGGAAAGAATCAATATATAAGAGCTTTTCAGCAAGTCCACATACTCAACTATCATATAGTCTTTCACAATTGCTGACACTCACGCAATACTTATGGGTATGGAGTTTTAATCGGACACAGAGAAAGATAGGGGCTTATAGTTTTGCGTCCCAATGTTTTACCTCAAGGGTAATGTCAACAATAATAGTTCATGAAAACTCACATCCAATTAGCCATATATACCAGGATCTTTCCAACATACTATGCTTGCCAAAGGATAAAATGTAAAAAGGAAGGGTGAAGATCACCATGACTCTTATCCAAGGTAGGAGATAAAGGTAAAAGATAGGCCCTTCGCAGAGGGAAGCAGAGGTTGTCATGCGCTTTTATGGTTGGATGCACAAAATCTTAATGCGAAAGAACGTCACTTTATATTGCCACTTGTGATATGGACCTTTATTATGCAGTCTGTCGCTTTTATTTCTTCCATATCACACGATTGTATAAAGTTTATTTTCTCCCACACTAATAAGTCATACATATTTAGAGAGCAATTTTTATTGCTTTGCACCAATGACAACTTACTTGGAGGATCTTACTCAATCCATAGGTAGGTATGGTGGACTCTCATGGCAAAACTGGTATAAGGGTATTTGGAAGCACAAGTAGTATCTCTACTTCGTGCGATGAATTTGGCTAGCATGAGAGGGAAAGGCAAGCTCAACATGTTGGATGATCCATGACAATATAATTTATCTCAGATGTAAGAAAACATAACCCATTACGTTGTCTTCCTTGTCCAACGTAAACTCTTTAGCATGTCATATTTTATTGAGTGCTCACAATCATAAAAGATGTCCAAGATAGTATATTTATATGTGAAGACCTCTCTTTCTTTATTACTTCCTATTAATTGCAATGATGACCAAAACTTTGTTTGTCAACTCTCATCAACTTTTATTCATCATACTCTTTCAATGTGAGCTCATTACTCTCCATAAGATCCATATGATCTCTTTGTTTCTTTTTATTTCTTTCTCTTTTCTTTTATTCACTTAGGATCATGGCAAAATAATCAAGCCCTTGACTCAACACTAATCTTTATTATATAGCTCACGAACTCGATTACATAGAAGGATCATAAAGAAAAACTCAAAACTAGATCATGCCATAAACTTTATTCTACTAGATCGAAATATTACCAAAAGGATCGAACTAAGGAAAACAGTAAAGATAAAAGTGATGGTGATACGATACCGGGGCACTCCCCCAAGCTTGGCAGTTGCCAAGGGGAGTGCCCATACCAGATACTCAAATCTTCTTTGTTGGTGAAGAAGGTGGAGTTGTTGATGATGGATAGTCACACATTGAGCGTAGGAGGTCTGCTAACTTGCGGATAATGCCTTTGAGTGCGATGATATGCTCCTTTAACAAAACATTTTCACGTGTCAGATACTTATTTTGTATACGAGCTAACTCAATCATCTTTAAAGCTTCGATCTCAGTTCGGGTAAGAAGATTGTGATCAAGTTGAAGGATGTCTTCTGTTGCCGGAACTTGGTCCTCCATGGCCTTCTTGATCCCTTCCTACTTGTTGATCTCCATGGGTTCTTCTCTCTTCAGCTCTATCTTCATTAGCCAAGCATCGTTGCCCTCATGGTTGGAAGAGGAGGGAGACGACATAGTTACTGGCCTTGACAACCCTGACAGAAAAAAGCTCGAAACAAAGACAAGAGATATTTGTGTGATACGGAGGTCAAAACCTTCGGGAGGTTATATAATGAATTTTTACCGACCAAAATATGTGTCGTGTAAGAAAACGGAGTCCGGAGAGCACACGAGGTGCTCACGAGATAGGGGGCGCGCCCTCCACCCTCGTGGAGCCCTCGTGTCCTTCCCTGACTGCTTCTTATTTTTCTATTTTTCTAAATATGCCAAAACGGAGAAATATTGCCTTAAAAACTGTTTTGGAGTCGGTTTACTTATTGTTGGGGATATTACTATCAGTCATGACCCGCCCAGGAGGGGCCGTGTCAGCCCCAATGGCGGGTTACGCAAGAAGCCCACTAAACATTCAAGGCGATAGTTTATTAAACCTTATAGAAGGCCCAAGGGCCTAGAGGCGGCTTAAGGCCCGATATTGTAAACTGCCGTATGTAAGGAAAGACTTGTAAAGAAAGGCATGTAAAGGAAGCCACCGAGCTGGACACGAATATGAGCCGGCCGGGACTCTGTATGCCACCAGGCGTCAACCCATGTATATAAGGGGACAGCCCGGTGGCGGCTTAGGGCAAGAAACAACAAGTCGATAACCAAGCTGGCGAGTTGAGCCTCTTGGTGATCGAAACCCCAGCAATACCAATCCCAACTAGACGTAGGATTTTACCTTCATCGCAAGGGGCCAAACTAGTATAAAACCCTCTCGTGTCCTTTGTCCCGATTAACCCCTTTAAGCTTCCTAGTGCGATGGCCCTACGACTAATAAGTCCTTGCTCTAGGACATCTGCCGTGACAATTCCATGACAGTTGGCGCCCACCGTGGGGCCAGCGCACGGTGGATTTGAGTTCTTGAAGGGCAACTTCGAAGGGCTCAAGGGATACGCTGTGGGCCGGATGACCAAGAGTCGTCGCGGCAAGCTCTACATCAATGATGAAGGCTGGGGCCCCGAGGCCGGCTCAATTGAGCACGGATATCGGGTCCCCTTCGGCGGAATTCACATCTTCATCGGCCGGATCGGCGAGTCAGGTCCTGAGCCGGACATCCACACCAACCTCATGAAAACGGCTCGGCGCGCGAGGACCGCCCATGTTCAATATGCCGTGAAGCATGCCTTCGTAGGCTGCGTCCACGACGGTGAATACTCTGAAGGATCGGTGGAGGGCGGTGAGACGGCCGTCTGTTCTGACACTGCATCATCAACGGGCGAGACGGACTCTTTGTACCGGCTGGAGGACGGCATGCTTGGGGGCTGTTCCGATGGCAGCAGTATTCCGGACCCTCTTGAGCCGCTGAATTGGGCCGGAGTCTTCATGGCAGGGACACACCCCGGGCAGAACTCTGCAGCAGCGGCGGCAACAACCACTAGGTCGGCTGCAGCCGGGTCAGGAGACCCCGCGCGCCCCCCGGCTCAGATCTTGATGGACCTCATGGATAAACTGACGACTCTGTTGACTGGCATGGTAGAGCCGGCGGATAAAGCCCAGCATGACACAGAGGTGGCACGCGTACATGAAGAGATGGTGCAAGCTAAGGAAAATCTAGCCGCAGAGGAAGTTGGGATGGCAGCAGAGCGGGCAGCTTTGGACGTTCGTGCTCAATAGCTTCAAGTGGAGACCTTCCGGCTCTCGGTGGATCTGAACGCGTCGAACGAGGTCATGAGGAGGAGGCATCAGAAAACCCAATCACGTCTGCCTCTGACGCTAAATCCTAGGAATCTTTTTCACACACCCGGAGCCGGGGGAAGTAACCCGCCGGAGGCACCCCAGATTACAACACCCGGCGCACCAGTCCAGCCGCGCGCCATGGATCCACCTCATATAATTACCGCTCCGCCTCATTACGTCCCAACACCGCCGGGTCACTTCTCCAACCCTTTGGAAAACCTCATCGCAGCATCGGCTCGTCTGGCGGCTCTTCTGATGGAAGGTGACTCACCGGCGGCAATTGAAACACGGAGGGTAAGAGAACTTCTTCAAATAGCTCTGGTGCAGCAGGAGGCATACTCCTACAGTCGAGACAGGATCCATTCAACTCCTCGCCCAAGCCGGAGCCCGAGTTACAGTAAGCATATGGAATCCGCAGATATGTCAAGCAATGCTCAACGCCACAACCGGCCATACAGGCATGAGCCGGTGCCGGCTGGAGCCCTTAAGTTGGCGGATCAGGAGAGGATTCGTCAAGAGGCGGAACGAGCAGTTCAAATGGCAGCAGATCAGGCGGCTCATCAAACTTTTCCGGCTTATCCAGCAACCTCGGTCGAGGCAGGAGTGGCCACAAGAACCGGAGGCGTTCCTTGCTTGGTGTCGACCATACGTAATGAGCGTTTGCCAAAGGACTTTAAGGGGCCTTGTAAGGTGCCTAATTACACAACTGACTTACAGCCAGGGGCTTGGATTGAGAGTTATGAGATGGCTATGGAGTTATTGGAGGTCAGCGATGCAGCAATGGCCAAGTATTTCACTATGATGTTAGATGGAACAGCTCGTACTTGGTTGAAGGGATTGCCACCCAATTCTATCGGCTCATGGGCGGAGTTGAAGGCCCGGTTCATCCAGAAATTTAAAGACACGTGTAAGCAGCCTATGTCGATTGTGGACCTGACCAATTGCAAGCAAGAGGATGGTGAATCCACAACCCATTGGGTGCGCCGGGTCAAAGAGATAATACATTCATCTGATAAGATGGATGCCAGCTCAGCAGTCTTAATGTTGGAGAAAAAATGTCGTTTCAAACCTCTGAAGCAGAAGCTAGGGCGGCTCAAGCGTGACTGTAATGACATGGGAACGTTGATGGCGGCTCTCATCAAGTATGTTGATTCTGATACTACCAAGGACCCGGTGTCTGACGAAGAAAAGGCAACAAAGGGAAAGAAGAACGACAACGGCAAGGGTCACCAGCATAACCCAGCGAATCAAGGAGGTAATAAACGTAAGGCTGATGAGTTTCTGCTAACACCAATGCATAGGGCATAAATCAACGGCGCAAGGGCAGACACCCCCCTCGGTCGGGCGGGTCAGGTCCCACCCTTGAGCAATTATTGAATGAGCCTTGTCCAAAGCACGACACCCGGGAGAAGCCAACCACCCACCTGTGGAAAGATTGTACGATCATGAAGGCGTTTAAAAATTCAAACGTGTTTGATGGAGGTCACGGCCCAGGTGGCGGCTCAGGTGGAGGCGGTTTCCAAGGCCCGGGCGCCAACTTAGGTGGAGGAGGATTCCACGGTCAGGGCCATCCTGGTAACCAAGGAGGGTATAATCCGCAACCTGGCCAAGGTAATCAGCAGCAACAGTCCGGATATCAGAGCAACCCGAAGCAGCTGAATAGTGGGCAATACCATGTATTCACCACTAGCTTATGTAAGAGAGACCAGAAAGTTCACAAGAGGGTCGTCAATGCCGTTGAGCCGGCGGTTCCACGTTACTTAAGTTGGTCAGAGCAGCCTGTTGTGTGGAGCAGAGAGGATCACCCACCCCGGGTCGATAATCCGGGTCACTTGGCTTTGGTGGTGGCGCCTCAGGTTGGTGGATACAAATTCACTAAGGTACTCATGGATGGAGGCAGCAGCATCAACATCCTCTACTATGAGATGTTCTGCCGGATGGGATTGACTGATAAGAGTCTTAAACAATCCAACACTGTTTTTCACGGTGTGGTTCCTGGCAAGTCGGCATACCCAGTGGGTAAGATTGAACTGGAAGTAGCCTTTGGGGATGAGTATGACTCCGGAGCAGAAAAATTAACCTTTGAGGTGGTTAAGATCAAAAGCCCGTATCATGCTCTGTTTGGACGGCAGGCTTATGCCAAATTCATGGCTCAGTCGTGTTATGTGTATTTGCAGCTTAAGATGCCGGGTTATAAGGGCACCATTACAGTACACGGGAGCCGGAAAATAGCTTTGGAGTGTGAAGAAGGTGATGCTGCCTATGCTGAATCTGTTTGTGCAACAGAGGAGTTAAATTTTTACAAAGATCATGTTGACCCGGCAGACATGACGTCATTAAAGAATCTGTCACGACCGGGTTTTCCGGGTATAAATTTCCAGAAAAAGACCGTCGTGCTCATCAGCCCCAGGATTACTGTTAGCTGATGAGGTTCCAACTTGATATAGAAATTCCAAGCAAAAATACATAATATGCAGTACAAGACCATTCTGGCCTGTGAGTACAACAATTGGGTTTCTAGTGGTCGATGGCGGAAGCGGTTTGTGAGTCATCAGTGTCTATGGGACTCCATTTCCCACAGGATCAGCTGACCAGGTTAACTCCTATCTTCGCGAGGCTGCTATCACCGTTGCTTAGTTTCTGGGGCTGTCATCGCCACGCTCCTCTCCAAGCAAGCAATCTGGCCAAGACAATATCCAGGGACAAGCCAGTGAGTACTTTGAGTGTACTCGCAAGCATTAAGAACACAGGTATAATATAATTGATAATCATGCACGGAAAAATTTCATGATCACATCGTCAGTCATAAATAAAACATTTTTTATGCATGCAAGCAGGTTATTTTCATGCAACATGAATAAGCAATAATAGAGTGGGAATAAAATGCTGCAGTCGGGCGTCTGAGCGACACCACATAAAGGGCTTTAAAAGAAATGCCACAGTCGGGCATCTGAGCGACACCACATAAAGGGCTTATAAGAGAAATGCCACAGTCGGGCGTCTGAGCGACACCACATAATGAGCTTTAAAAGAAATGCCACAGTCGGGCGTCTGAGCGACACCACATAAAGGGCTTTAAAAGAAATGCCACAGTCGGGCGTCTGAGCGACACCACATAAAGGGCTTATAAAATAAATAATCACCATGAATATCCAGGAGGTAGAACCGTCCTAGGAATACTCGATAATACAGATAATGCAACGGGTTAGTCCATCACAAAATAATAATCATGGTCCTCACAAGTAACTAGTCGATATCCAAGTTTGGTTTAACAATATCTCCTCCGAAGACCGACACTAAGACCAACACTTGACCCATCCCAGACTGTAATCCTTAACCATGGACACGGCTATTTGAATAGGTTTAATCTCTGCAGAGGGTGTACTCTTTCCCCACGAGTAACGGATTCCTTTAGTCCATCGGGACTAATTCCGTCTACGGCCTTTTAGTTGAAAACACGCCTAACTTGCACACACCAGCTTAACTCATCGGTGTCTGGAATCACCCACGGCACTTGTCAAGCAAACTCTAAGTGGGGAGGCTACAACCTCGCGTAGCATGGGATCAAATTTATATCGCGCGCTCTAAGGGGTGGCCTCCCCTCTCGGTCCCAACCGGAAACACCCATGCCCCCGGACCAGGTCGCCTGCCTACCGGCTACAACCGGTATCTTCCACCATGGCCTCTCTGTACGGTGTGTGCTTGAAAGGGGTTGACGACTTACTGAACCGTACCCTACCTGCGGCAGGGACAAGTGGTAGTACAAAACAAGTATGGGGGTTACTGGAACAAGACTTGATCTACGGTCGACTCAGGAGGTTTATAAATTCCTTGCATGACATGTATATCAAATATATTTCAACCGACGAAATCACCACCCATTATACCTTACTATGCCATACCGGACATAACCGTCCCGACGGGGACCGGCGACAAGCTCACTCCTACCCAAGGAAGAGGCTTTCCCGGATTCCTTTCCGGCATGCATGCAAGGCACATGAGGATGATTACCATCACAAGTATATTCATTTCCAACAGCAAGGAAATCACTAATATGCCTTCATGCAAATGATCATATCACATGAAATAACAAGTTCTCCGTTATAAGGTGGTGTTATAAACGTGTCAACTAACACACCAAAAATATTATTCCGGGGTTCAGAATGCTTGCCTTCATGGTGTGGAGAGGTGGGGTGTTCTCCAAAACTTTTGAAAGTTTTCTTCCTTTCTCCAAAAAAAATCCTATTTTCAAAAATATGAAAATAACACATATTTCAAAAACAGTACAAAAAAGTTGTTCGGAAAATTTTCAAATAAATCTTAAAATAAACTAGACAGAATTTGAGAGATGTAGGAAAAAGAATCAATTCATTTGGAGTTATATTTAAAAAGTTATAGGCAGTCAAAGTTGTGGTCAAAATCTGTTATTTAAAATAAAACAGAAAAGAAAACGTTTCAGAGGGGAATACGCCTTCGGAGCGGGGGAAACGTACTGGGGTGGATTACGCCTTCACTTAACCCATGTGGACAGGTACAGGGTCACTGACAGTGGGTCCAAGGGGCCCACTGGTCAGGTTTGACCAGTCGCCTTTCCCTCTCCTTCCTCTGCCCGAGAGGGGGCGGGATTCCGGCGAGGCTCGCCGGCGAATGGCAGCGTCCCTCGGTGATCTGAGTGCATGGGCGTGCTCAGGAGGTCGAGACGAACTCGGGGGTACCCGCTATGGTCGCTGACGTGGACGGAGTTGCCGGTGACGAGCTTCGCGGCGGAGATGGCTTCGGGAGCGAAGTGAGTTTGGGGCTGCGGTGGTTCCCGATCAAAATCGAGCAGGGGAACGAGTTCACGGGAGGATGAGAAGGTTCCTGGTGAAGAGAACGGAGAGGGGGAGGCCCTGGTTGCGGTGAATGGAGCTGGGACGTAGCGGCGGCCGAACCGGCCGGAGTTGGGGAAGACGGCTTTCCCCCGATGATTGCTGGCTGTGGGGGTGCCATGGGGGTGGCCTGAGGTTGTCTGCGTGCTTGAATGAGTTCGGGGGCCTCCTTATATAGCGCGACAAGGTCGGTTTGCGGCGGCCGGATAAGAACGACGGCGGACCGCCTTCCTGTAGTGACAGAGCGTCGTGGCGGCGACGAGCGCTAGGGGACACACTTGCGGATGAGCACGCACTGCTCCAGGAGGCAGGTGGCAAGCGGGGGGGGCTCGGCGGCGCCGACATGAGCAGAGGCTGTCGGGCGGCTGCGGCGGCTAGCTCTTGGCCTGCCGGGGCGTGGCGAGGGGCGGCTTGGCGTGAAGCAGTGAGGAGGGACGTGCGTGGCGTGGTTCTGCAGTGGGGGCAAGCTAGGGGCGCGACGCGTTGGCTCGGGCGCGCCACGTGCAATACGCGTGCTCTGCTCGCGCTCCGGGCGTGCACGGGACATGCTCGACGTAATGCCAGAGCATGCTACAGAGCTTGGGTGAGGCTGGCAAGCAACAGGACTAGGCTAGGTTTAGTAAGGGTAACAAGGGACAAGGTGGTTTGGTCAGGTGGTCAAGTTCATAACACAAACTTACAATCGTGCCAAATATGTTCATGCCCATGAGGTGTTTGACAAAATGCTAAGGGCACTTGGGCAGGTCTTGGAGTGGCCAAAAACTCCAGATGGTGGTCTCTTTAGATGAATAAGAGGGTGGTGGGGTTAGTTTGTGAAAAGCACAAACTTGTTAGTGCAAGTTTTGCAAAACTACAATTCTGGACAGGAGATAAATGGCATTATTTCATGAACCAAAAATATGCCAATGGGTGCATGCTCCTGGACTTAGGAGTTTGGTAGGGAGTACTATAAGCAGGAGAAAGCACAAGGTCATTGGAGCAAAAATAAATAGTGTTGCAGTAGAAATCACAAGGCTGGACCAAAATGGAAAAGAGGTTGATTCACTCAAAATTTTCAAAGAGCAGCACTAGGTTTTTGCATAAAGTTGAATCATATGCTACTACCAACATCCCATAATTTTGGTGGAGGCTAGAAAGAAATATTTAGATGGGTTGTAGTGCAAAATTGCACTCTGGACCAGAGAAGAAAAATTGAGTGTAGAACTCAAAATATTACATGTATAAAAGATATTTTTGTATAAAAATGATTTAAAAACATCACATGACATCTCCAAATTTTGGTTAGAATTTTAGGTGAATTTATCAAATGGTTGTAGTTCAATTATGGCCATATAACCTTGGAAAACCATTTTTCAAGAAAATAAAGATCAATCAAATTAATTAGGTAATTAGTTATACTGATAAAAGAAAAGTTTTTCTTGAGAGGTTAAACAAGTCCAATAACATATTTGAAATGTTTTCATTTTAGGGAACAACTCAATGATAATAAGAAAGGAAATGTTTAAAAAAAATCAAAAGGGAGTCCAAAAAAAATTAAAGTTTTAATTCCTGGCAAAAATTTTAATTTAATAAAACAAGGCCAAAATTTTGGGGTGTCACAACACTACCCCCCTTAAGAAAAATCTCGTCCTCGAGATTTGCTCAGAGTTGTTTTAAGAAAAACTATACGCAATAAAAATGTGGCTATAGTGAGAGGGCAATAAGTGGTGAAAACCACAGTGTGAATACTGGTGCTGCGTGGAAAAATCTACGGTTCGGGACAAAACGTGAGATTTCTACGCTGGATATAAATTTAGAATAACTTCTAAATTTAAATATACGCTGGTCGTACCCGAGAGCATAGTGCTCTCTCTGGCCGACAGGGGACCCGAGGCCCACTGTCAGCCTCTTCTTCTCCCTCTGGTTCTCTCTTCTTCCTCTCTCCCACGCGCTTTCTCCACCGGTGACGCCTAGCGCGTAGGGCATCTAGGCCGTACCGCAGTAGTGCGTGGCATGCTAGCTGCCGATGCAGCGTGCACTCACCTCGTGGGCTAGCGCGCTGTCGGCACTGTTCACGAATTCGTCTCCGAACACCGGCGATCGGTGACGAGCGGCGTTGGTGGACTTCGCCCACCGTACACCGAGCTCGAGCTATAAAACGTCCGGGGTGCCCCTCTCTCTTCCTCACACCTGGCCTCACTTCTCCTCCTCCTTCTTCCTCCATTACTACTTACAAAAGCTCGGGTTAGGCTCTAATGGCGGAGGCGATGCCGGACTGGTTTGCGATCCTGATATGCGGAGGGCTGGCAACACTGTTGGGGCTCTCCGTGCTCCTGTGCGCGATGATCCTCGACGATCGTCGCGACGCTGCTACTCGGGTGTTGGCTCTCTGCAGTAGTGGTGATCACGAGGAGTAGGTGGGGTGTGCCGGGTGCAATCTGTTGTTCAGGGGTGCTTAGTTAGATGTAACACCGTTGCAAAGTTTTGCAAACAGTGTATGCATTCAAATGATTATGGTTGTGAGTCTGCTGCCGTGGTGCTGTGTGAAATTAATTAATCCATGCCGTGAGAAGGTGCAGATGTAGCAACTCAGGGAGAAGAAATCTCACTCCAGGATTTTGCGAGGGAAAAACAGTTAATTTAAAGGAGCATAAACCACAACAAAAACTACACATATTAGTAGAAGCCAATTAATTGACTCGTTGTACAAACTCAGGGTATCACGCATAAGTCACACACATAAATAAATGTTGCAATAATGAACACCGCAGCGACGTCTAAAATGGAAACGGTAACTGGACGGGGTCCCTAGAAAACGTCTCTGGTACTAGGATACACTCCTAGTCTATCGGGGGAAGTGGATTGACCAGTCGATGCATGTGTCTCTCCTGGTCGGGCCTTAGTGCTCTGCCGATGGCGATCTGAGGATTTAAATCTGCGAGGCTCTGGAGATAACCCATCACACGTTGGGTTAAACGCTCTTGAGCGATGACGTACTGGACAAGGTTGGCCAGGACTGGGTCTCTCTCAATGCGTCCACCGGGAAAAGATGTCACTCCTCCGGGTGCTGCACGGCTCGGGAAGTAATAATACCCTCGTTCGCTGGCATAGGGTAACGCGAATCGAAGGCGAGCAAGCGCTTCGTATGCAACAGCTTCTATGGCCATATGTGGGGTTGGCATAGATTTCCCCACGAAGGAGACCTCCGTTGGGTCTTGGTTTGAGTTTACGGGAGGGATGTGTACTGCTGCCCAATATCTCGAGGTGGAAGGGGTAATTCTTGATTTGAACAGCTCGTACTGGGGTGGCTGGGTAGCGCCCATGGTACTGCAGGTAAAATCCCACAATATCTTGACAAAACTACTCGGGGTTGCATCTGGGGTTCTCAGATAAATGCTAGGGCTCGGCATGGCTAGGAAATGGTTGTGAGGGTGGTGCACAAGGTGAGAGGTGCTTGGCAAGGTCACGTGGTGGCCTTTTTATAGCACCGGAGCTGGGTCATTTTTACCGAGGTGAATGGTAAAGAAAATTTTCAGCTCTGTTCCAAAGGTCGGGGTCAAGCCACAGATTCACACATTTCACTATAGTGATGTGTTACTGTGGGGGTTGTCGGGGTGATTTTTGGTGACTGTGTCCGGGATAGAAATCTTATACTGCATTCTGGCATATCCAGGCAAGGGTACTATTAAAACAGAGGCACGACAACAGGCGGCATTTAATTACAAGGCCGCACGATTACAAAGCGAGGGTACACTAGGACTCGATACGACTCGGGTGACTTAGTCTACCTCGTTTACATCCAAGCGGGCGTGCCTTGAGGCTCCTCCACGGGTCTCGTCGTCGGAATTAGCTGGAGTGGGTTGAGGGGCTGCAGGCTCGGGGTAGCGATGAGGACCATCTCGGGGATTGTTGGCCACAATCCCGTTGGAGTGTGCTCCCAATATGCGACGAAGCACCTCTGGGGTTATCGCAGCACCTTGGCCGATGGCTGGGGCAGGCCTCAGGGACTCGATCGGGTGTCCAAACAGCATGACTGGGTTGTCGGCGTTGGGCTCGTTCTCTTCTCTCGCCGGGGCTCGACGAACCAACTCTCCACGAGCTGCGATTAGATCAATAGTGATTTGATCGCACAGTTCCTCTAGTGCACTTACATAGCGCACTAGGTGCAACAATGCAGGATCTGTCTCGTGATCTCCGTTGGCAACTTGGGGTGGTCTACCATACCCTTCACGTCTGGGGTAGTAGTGGAACGAGCGACAGTTAACTCTGGATGACAAGTGCCAGAGATGAACTATAGCTTCTCGAGCAGCTAGTTGGATGGCTTGTGGCTCAAAGGAAGTCGTTCTTCCGGTGAACCTGTAGGGGCGCTCGGGCTCTAGACCCCTACCGTAGATGTGTACAGTGGCCCAAAATTGACGGTTCTCACCGCTCATGGGTCCTTGGTACACAACATATTCTGGGGGCTCTTCTAACGCATAGGCACGATGGGTGAGGTTTGCGAGTATGGTCACAAAGCCTCCAAGGCTGGTTGCTGTGGTCTCATTGTGCACGACAGGGCCAGGCATTGTAGCTTGGTTTGGGGTAGAGGTTGTGCTGTGCTGTGTTGGGGCTAGCGTGCCCCTTTTTATAGGAAAAGGGGACGGAGTCTTCCTTCGCACGTTTGCGAGAAAGGACTATTTAGGATTCGATTACTGGCGCATGAGCGACAGGTTAGGTTGATAGGTTGGGCACCGACTGCCAAAAGGTGTTGGGTCACTGTGTGGCTATCTTGCACGAGAAGCTTGGCTGGGGTTTGGTTATGGTTTGGTGGGTTGGTTTGCCTAAGTTTATAGACCCGGCTAAGATAGGATTAGCCAATGGTCAGCCTGGCTCTGATACCAAGTCTGTCACGACCGGGTTTTCCGGGTATAAATTTCCAGAAAAAGACCGTCGTGCTCATCAGCCCCAGGATTACTGTTAGCTGATGAGGCTCCAACTTGATACAGAAATTCCAAGCAAAAATACATAATATGCAGTACAAGACCATTCTGGCCTGTGAGTACAACAATTGGGTTTCTAGTGCTCGATGGCGGAAGCGGTTTGTGAGTCATCAGTGTCTATGAGACTCCATTTCCCACAGGAACAGCTGACCAGGTTAACTCCTATCTTCGCGAGGCTGCTATCACCGTTGCTTAGTTTCCGGGGCTGTCATCGCCATGCTCCTCTCCAAGCAAGCAATCTGGCCAAGACAATAGCCAGGGACAAGCCAGTGAGTACTTTGAATGTACTCGCAAACATTAAGAACACAGGTATAATATAATTGATAATCATGCATGGAAAAATTTCATGATCACATCATCAGTCATAAATAAAACATCTTTTATGCATGCAAGCAGGTTATTTTCATGCAACATGAATAAGCAATAATAGAGTGGGAATAAAATGCTGCAGTCGGGCGTCTGAGCGACACCACATAAAGGGCTTTAAAAGAAATGCCACAGTCGGGCGTCTGAGCGACACCACATAAAGGGCTTATAAGAGAAATGCCACAGTCGGGCGTCTGAGCGACACCACATAATGGGCTTTAAAAGAAATGCCACAATCGGGCGTCTGAGCGACACCACATAAAGGGCTTTAAAAGAAATGCCACAGTCGGGCGTCTGAGCGACACCACATAAAGGGCTTATAAAATAAATAATCACCATGAATATCCAGGAGGTAGAACCGTCCCAGGGATACTCGATAATACAGCTAATGCAACGGGTTAGTCCATCACAAAATAATAATCATGGTCCTCACAAGTAACTAGTCGGTATCCAAGTTTGGTTTAGCAATATCTCCTCCGAAGACCGACACTAAGACCAACACTTGACCCATCCCAGACTGTAATCCTTAACCATGGACACGGCTATTCGAATAGGTTTAATCTCTGCAGAGGGTGTACTCTTTCCCCACGAGTAACGGATTCCTTTAGTCCATCGGGACTAATTCCGTCTACGGCCTTTTAGTTGAAAACACGCCTAACTTGCACACACCAGCTTAACTCATCGGTGTCTGGAATCACCCACGACACTTGTCAAGCAAACTCTAAGTGGGGAGGCTACAACCTCGCATAGCATGGGATCAAATTTATATCGCGCGCTCTAAGGGGTGGCCTCCCCTCTCGGTCCCAACCGGAAACACCCATGCCCCCGGACCAGGTGGCCTGCCTACCGGCTACAACCGGTATCTTCCACCATGGCCTCTTTGTATGGTGTGTGCTTGAAAGGGGTTGACGACTTACTGAACCGTACCCTACCTGCGGCAGGGACAAGTGGTAGTACAAAACAAGTATGGGGGTTACTGGAACAAGACTCGATCTACGGTCGACTCAGGAGGTTTATAAATTCCCTGCATGACATGTATATCAAATATATTTCAACCGACGAAATCACCACCCATTATACCTTACTATGCCATACCGGACATAACCGTCCCAATGGGGACCGGCGACAAGATCACTCCTACCCAAGGCAGAGGCTTTCCCGGATTCCTTTCCGGCATGCATGCAAGGCACATGAGGATGATTACCATCACAAGTATATTCATTTCCAACAGCAAGGAAATTACTAATATGCCTTCATGCAAATGATCATATCACATGAAATAACAAGTTCTCCGATATAAGGTGGTGTTATAAACGTGTCAACTAACACACCAAAAATATTATTCCGGGGTTCAGAATGCTTGCCTTCATGGTGTGGAGAGGTGGGGTGTTCTCCAAAACTTTTGAAAGTTTTCTTCCTTTCTCCAAAACAAATCCTATTTTCAAAAATATGAAAATAACACATATTTCAAAAACAGTACAAAAAAGTTGTTCGGAAAATTTTCAAATAAATCTTAAAATAAACTAGACAGAATTTGAGAGATGTAGGAAAAAGAATCAATTCATTTGGAGTTATATTTAAAAAGTTATAGGCAGTCAAAGTTGTGTTCAAAATCTGTTATTTAAAATAAAACAGAAAAGAAAATGTTTCAGAGGGGAATACGCTTTCGGAGCGGGGGAAACGTACTGGGGTGGATTACGCCTTCACTTAACCCACATGGACAGGTATAGGGTCACTGACAGTGGGTCCAAGGGGCCCACTGGTCAGGTTTGACCAGTCGCCTTTCCCTTTCCTTCCTCTGCCCGAGAGGGGGCGGGATTCCGGCGAGGCTCGCCGGCGAATGGCGGCGTCCCTCGGTGATCTGAGCGCATGGGCGTGCTCAGGAGGTCAAGACGAACTCGGGGGTACCTGCTATGGTCGCTGACGTGGACGGAGTTGCCGGCGACGAGCTTCGCGGCGGAGATGGCTTCGGGGGCGAAGTGAGTTTGGGGCTGTGGTGGTTCCCGATCAAAATCGAGCAGGGGAACGAGTTCACGGGAGGATGAGAAGGTTCCTGGTGAAGAGAACGGAGAGGGGGAGGCCCTGGTTGCGGTGAATGGAGCTGGGACGTGGCGGCAGCCGAACCGGCTGGAGTTGGGGAAGACGGCTTTGCCCCGACGATTGCTGGCTGTGGGGGTGCCATGGGGGTGGCCTGAGGTTGTCTGCGTGCTTGAATGAGTTCGGGGGCCTCCTTATATAGCGCGACAAGGTCGGTTTGCGGCGGCCGGATAAGAATGACGGCGGACCGCCTTCCTGTAGTGACAGGGCGTCGTGGCGGCAAGGAGCGCTAGGGGACACACTTGCGGATGAGCACGCACTGCTCCAGGAGGCAGGTGGCAAGCGGGGGAGGCTCGACGGCGCCGACATGAGTAGAGGCTGTCGGGCGGCTGCGGCGGCTAGCTCTTGGCCTGCCGGGGCGTGGCGAGGGGCGGCTTGGCATGAAGCGGTGAGGAGGGACGTGCATGGCGTGGTTCTGCAGTGGGGGCAAGCTAGGGGCGCGACGCGTTGGCTCGGGCGCGGCACGTGCAAAACGCGTGCTCTGCTCGCGCTCCGGGCGTGCACGGGACATGCTCGACGTAATGCCAGAGCATGCTACAGAGCTTGGGTGAGGCTGGCAAGCAACAGGACTAGGCTAGGTTTAGTAAGGGTAACAAGGGACAAGGTGGTTTGGTCAGGTGGTCAAGTTCATAACACAAACTTACAATCGTGCCAAATCTGTTCATGCCCATGAGGTGTTTGACAAAATGCTAAGGGCACTTGGGCAGGTCTTGGAGTGGCCAAAAACTCCAGATGGTGGTCTCTTTAGATGAATAAGAGGGTGGTGGGGTTAGTTTATGAAAAGCACAAACTTGTTAGTGCAAGTTTTGCAAAACTACAATTCTGGACAGGAGATAAATGACATTATTTCATGAACCAAAAATATGCCAATGGGTGCATGCTCCTGGACTTAGGGGTTTGGTAGGGAGTACTATAAGCAGGAGAAAGCACAAGGTCATTGGAGCAAAAATAAATAGTGTTGCAGTAGAAATCACAAGGCTGGACCAGAATGGAAAAGAGGTTGATTCACTCAAAATTTTCAAAGAACAGCACTAGGTTTTTGCATAAAGTTGAATCATATGCTACTACCAACATCCCATAATTTTGGTGGAGGCTAGAAAGAAATATTTAGATGGGTTGTAGTGGAAAATTGCACTCTGGACCAGAGAAGAAAAATTGAGTGTAGAGCTCAAAATATTACATGTATAGAAGATATTTTTGTATAAAAATGATTTAAAAACATCACATGACATCTCCAAATTTTGGTTAGAATTTTAGGTGAATTTATCAAATGGTTGTAGTTCAATTATGGCCATATAACCTTGGAAAACCATTTTTCAAGAAAATAAAGATCAAGCAAATTAATTAGGTAATTAGTTATACTGATAAAAGAAAAGTTTTTCTTGAGAGGTTAAACAAGTCCAATAACATATTTGAAATGTTTTCATTTTAGGGAACAACTCAATGATAATAAGAAAGGAAATGTTTAAAAAAAATCAAAAGGGAGTCCAAAAAAAATTAAAGTTTTAATTCCTGGCAAATTTTTTAATTTAATAAAACAAGGCCAAAATTTTGGGGTGTCACAGAAACCAACAACAAAGCATGAGCCGGTGTTGAAGTTCAAATCAGCTGATGACACCAAGATGGTTGACTTTGTGCCTGGCGACTCATCGAAGCAGTTCATCATCAGTGCTAACTTGGATCCAAAATAGGAAAGCGCGCTCATCGAGTTCATCCGTGAAAACCGGGACATCTTCGCATGGAAACCTTCAGACATGCCGGGTGTCCCGAGGGAACTCGCTGAGCACACTCTCAATATTGATCCAAAGTTTAAACCTGTCAGACAATTTCTCCGACGGTTCAATGAAGAAAGGCGCAAGGCCATTGGAGAAGAGGTGGCCCGGCTTTTGGCAGCTGGGTTCATTGTAGAAGTCTTTCACCCAGAGTGGTTAGCCAACCCGGTGCTTGTACTCAAAAAGAATGGCACCTGGCGTATGTGTGTGGATTACACCGATTTGAACAAGGCTTGTCCGGCTGATCCTTTTTCTCTCCCCCGTATTGATCAGATCATTGATGCTACGGCGGGCTGCGTACGGTTGAGTTTCTTGGATGCTTATTCAGTTATCATCAGAACAAGATGGCAGTCAATGATCAGGAGAAGACGGCTTTTATCACTCCTTTTGGAGCTTTCTGCTATGTGTCTATGCCTTTTGGGCTTAAGAGTGCTCAAGCGACTTACCAACTGTGTGTGCGGAATTGTCTTCACTGTCAAATTTGGCGTAATGTTCATACTTATGTGGATGATATAGTGGTAAAATCCAGGAAAGAGGAAACCTTGGTCACAGATCTAAAAGAGACTTTCAATAATCTCCGGGTCTACAAAATGATGCTTAACCCGGCCAAGTGTGTTTTTGGAGTCCCAGCCGGCAAGCTCTTGGGTTTTTTGGTGTCTAACTGAGCTATTGAGGCTAACCTGGAGAAAATCAAGGCAATTACATCCCTGGCCAAACCAACATGCATCAATGACGTCCAACGATTGGCGGGCCGTGTTGCTGCTTTGAGCCGGTTCATAAGCCGGTTAGGGGAGAAGGCAATGCCTCTGTATCAGATGATGAAGAAAACAGATGATTTTGTTTGGAGCGATGCTGTGAACTCTGCTTTTGAAGATCTGAAGACACAGCTTGCTGAGCCGCCGGTCCTGGCTGCTCCAGTTGAGAAAGAGCCGCTGCTGTTATACATGGCCGCCAACTCACGAGCTGTTAGTGTGGCTATTGTGGTGGAGCACAAGGAGGCTGGCAAGGAGCATCCGGTTGAACGGCCGGTTTACTACGTCGGTGAGGTACTAATTGAATCCAAGCAACGATATCCACATTGACAGAAGCTCGTATATGGGGTGTTCATGGGAAGCCGGAAGCTTAAGCATTATTTTCAGGGACATCCAATCACCGTGATTAGCTCTGCTCCTTTGGGAGACATCATTCAAAACAGGGAAGCCACTGGACGAGTCGCCAAGTGGGCGATTGAGCTTGGGTCTCATGGGTTGAAGTATGTGCCACGTACCGCAATCAAATCTCAAGCAGTGGTTGACTTCATTAATGATTGGACAGAGATGCAGATGCCAGAAAAAAACCAGACAACACATATTGGACTATTCATTTTGATGGGTCGAGACAGTTGGAAGGCTCGGGGGCTGGAGTTGTGTTAACCCCTCCGTGAGGTGACAAATTTTGTTATGTGTTACGGTTGATGTTTCCTTGCACTAACAACGTAGCAGAGTATGAAGCCTTGCTCCATGGTCTTCGAGTGGCAAAAGAGATGAGTTTGAGCCGGGTCAGATGTCTTGGCGACTCAGATCTAGTGGCTCAACAGGTATCAGGCAAGTGGGATTCCAGGGAGCCTCTCATGGTGGCTTATCGCCGGGAGGTTGATGCTGTTGCAGGGCATTTTAAAGATTATCAGGTGGAGCACATCGACCATCAAAAGAACGAAGCGGCTGATGCTTTAAGCCGGTTGGGGTCTCAGCGTAAGCCGGTACCACCTGACACCTTTTTGGATGTTTTGCATAACCCGTCTGTCAAGTTGCCCACAGAAGAAGATTTAGTTGTTCCTGACCCGGAGGCGCAGTTGGTGGCGGCTCTTCATGTCATCCCAGATTGGACAGTGCCGTTCTTGGCTTACATGACCCGGGGAGAGTTGCCAGCGGATGAGACCCTGGCTCGACAAATAACCCAACGATCTAAGTCAATGACGATTTCGGATGGAGAATTATACCATCGCAGTGTCTCTGGAGCGTTTCAGCGGTGTGTTTCCCCTGAAGAAGGTCAAGAAATACTTCGTGAGATCCATGAAGGCGATTGTGGTCATCACGCCGAGTCAAAATCTCTGGTGGCCAAGGCTTTTCGTCACGGTTTTTACTGGTTGACGGCTCACGCTGATGCAGAGGATCTAGTCAGCAGATGTGATGGATGTCAAAAGTTTGCACGACGAGCGCATGTGCCGGCTCAAGAGCTCTGGATGATTCCAACCACTTGGCCATTTGCGGTTTGGGGGCTTGACATGGTGGGACCTTTCAAAAGGTCTAAGGATAAAAAGACACATCTCTTAGTGGCAGTTGATAAATTCACTAAGTGGGTTGAGGCGGAGCCAGTGAGTAAGTGTGACGCGGCCACGGCGGTTCAGTTCATCAAAAATGTGGTCTTTCATTTTGGTTTTCCACGCAGCATCATCACTGACAATGGCACTAATCTGTCCCAAGGGGCTATGGAGGAGTTTTGTCAACGTGAGCACATCCTGCTTGATGTTTCTTCTGTAGCTCATCCTCAATCCAATGGTCAAGCTGAGAGAGCAAATCAGGAAATTTTAAAAGGTCTCAAACCCCGGCTTATGGTTCCCTTACAGCGAACGACAGGTTGTTGGGTAGAGGAATTACCCTCGGTGTTGTGGAGTATCAACACCACGCCTAACAGGTCTATAGGTTACACACCTTTCTTCATGGTTTATGGAGCAGAAGCAGTGTTGCCTAGTGACATCCGTCATGACTTGCCCCGTGTGGCGGCTTATGTTGAAGTTAATAATGAACAAGCCAGACAGGATGCACTTGACTTGTTGGATGAAGAAAGAGACTTAGCAGCGGCTCGGTCAGCAATTTATCAACATGACCTGCGCCGCTATCACAGCCGCCGGGTCAAATCCAGGACTTTTTAGGAAGGTGACCTGGTGCTCCGGCTCATCCAGGATCTGTCAGATGCGCACAAGCTATCCCCACCTTGGGAAGGACCCTTTGTGGTCAGCAAGAACTTAAATAACGGGTCGTATTACCTCATTGACATTCGAGAACACAAAGATTCACGTAAGTCGTAGGAGGAGATACGCTGGCCATCGAACATTGCTCAACTTCGGCCATACTGCACCTGAGCTACCGGCTCTCATCATGTACATACTTTAACATTGTATATACCATGATAAGTAATAAAGTAAGACCATCGGTCTCTTTTCTTTTAAAAGATTATGCATCTTTGTTATTTCGTATTCTCAAATGACTATTAAGGAGCTGATCATATTTGAATCAAGTCTAACCTTTTTTGGTCCGGCTTATGATTGTATTTGAATCTAGCTGCAATTATCATGGTCACTTGGGGGCTTCCTTTTCAAACATAGGTCGTATTCGAACCAAAGAGAACATAGTTGTCGTAACCCTCTTGATCGGCTCAAGGCCAAACTCACTAGGGGGCTTCTTGATCGTATTCGAATCATAGCTTAACCCCTTTTGGGTCCGACTTGGATCGTATTCGAATTAGGGTCGTTAAAAACCTCTCAAGGTCATTTGGGGGCTTCCTGTTCAAACATAGGTCGTATTCGAACCAAAGAGAACATAGCTGTCGGTACCCTCTTGATCGGTGCAATGCCACAGCCACTGGGGGCTACATGGTCGTATTCGAACCTTAGTTTAACCCCTTTGGTCCGGTTTACTGATCGTATTCGAATCAGAAGCCACCAACCTTTAAATATAAGGTTAAATCATACTTGTTAACTATTATTTGCCTTTGAGTTTCTTGTTGCAAATAATTATCATGATCTTCTTCGCCGGTTTGTCTATTTGACAACATGGCTACCAAGGTATGATGATCATTAAAGTATTCAAAGGTATTGATTTCTCAGAAAGATTGAGTTATCGGCTTCATTACCCGGGTTACTCAAGCCGGTGGTCTAAGGATCAAAGGTACAAGTATGACTATTATTTATATATAATTGTCTGTTGCATTAACTAAAGAGTTAGTTTTAGCCCTTGTCCTTTATTTATATCTGCTTTCTGTTTTCTATTATGATAAACATATTGGATATAAGCCGGGTTTTCTAACCCGTTCGGTTCTAAGCCGCCAAGCCAGTCTTTTCTTGTCTCTACAGGGTATAGATTTAAAGTGTTGCAGAAACAATCATCAAATATAATGCATATATTGCCATCAGGAAACACGGAGTCACATACAGTGTTTTATGCATGATGGCATAAGCAAGGCATTTAGTGTTTTCACAGCTAACCTATTACACGGCTTTTCATAAGCCAATGAAGATGGTTATTATTCCTCCCTCGCCGGTTCACCGCCCTCTGTTGGCTGGAAGTTGGGTTTTGACCAGTCAAAACCATTCACAGCGACGAATTCTGCTTCATCGTCGATCAGGCCTGCCAGGTCAACTTTCGGGGCAAATGTATTTTCTCTTACAGGCAGGATCAAGTCCGTCACCTTGTACGAGGGAGTCACCATCTTCTTATTTTCAGCATCAAAACCCGACTGATATTTGTCAATATTGGTATCATCTCCAAGGGTAGTTGCCTAAGGCCGGACTCCGCGCACGCAAGCCATGAAGTCATCCTGCTCAAAGGGAGATCCGTCTTCCTTCACGGTGGGATAGCCTCTGGCCACGTGCGCCTGGTCTAGGTCTGGCACCCAAGCTTTGGAGCGGCTCAGGGCAGTCAAAGCCCCGGCTCGCGCACAGGAGCGTTTCACTTCTTAAAATCTAGCAGACAGGATTGACAGTTTCTTCAGGACATCGCTGATCCGGTTGGGTCCTTGATTGGCAGGAGAGATGGCGGCAAGTGCCCGCTGTGCGCTGATATACAGTTGTTCTACCAAAGTATACACTGCCTTCAGTTTAATCAAAGGATCTTGGCTCAAATTTTTGCTTCGTGGGCCTGCACATATTTTATACTCAAAGTCAGCTGGCGGCTTATACTCCGGATCAGCAAAAAGCACACAAAATTAAAGACGGACGGCTTACCAAAGATGGCAGCCACCATTTGAGACACCCGGCCCTTTAAACCATTCAGCTCTGTTGAAATCTCTTCAAGGGTTGTTTCGGCCTTCTCAGCGCATTGGGCAGAAGCGTTTTTTTCCTCTTCCCAGGTTTTCTTCTTGGCAGCGAAGCTGGTCTTTAAATTTTCCGTCTCAAAGAGACTTATTTGCAGTTTGAAGTTAGCAGATTTGATTTCTGCCTCCTGACTCGCTAGCCGGGTCTTCGCATCAGCCAATTGCGAGTTCAATTCAGATAAGGCATTCTGCAAAACATTCAGATGAGTCAAGATTTTGCTTCAAGTTCAAAAATCAAGATTCAAGTCTCAAGTACTTTACAAAAAACCACTTGACACTTGGGGGATAATGTATATTTTTATGATTCTAAAGACATACTTTAAGTCCCAAGTACTTTACAAAGTAACAGCACTTGGCACTTGGGGGCTAATGTATGCAGTTCAGCAAGTTTCTCAAGGTTAAAATGGAGTATTCAGTCCTTTGAATACGGTACAAAACAATTTAAAGTACCTGCTCATTTATGATCAAGATGAACCAGCCCTTGGGGACTATAGGTGAAGCTCTGTTCTATTTTATTGAACTTAAGAAAGATTTCCAAGGAAAAAGTGTTGGCCTATATTATCAAGTCTACAGATCATTCCAGTTCTCTCATAATCTGAAAACTTGGGGACTGGTGGAATATATAGATAAGCCGAAAGAACATACCTCATATTTCAACTGCAACTGTTTGACCATTTCGATCTCAGAGTCGCGACTGGAGTGCACATGGCTGAGATAACCGGATAAAATACCATTGGCATTTAGATGGTTGTAATTGGCAACATCAAAGCACACTTTTTGCCTCTCCAATGCCTCTTGTTTCGCAGTACACCAGGCCAGCACGGTTGGATTCCCCAGCTCAATAAAACAGCTCCCGGTGATCTGAATGTCTTGCAGACGGTGATGGCGGGTTGGCTGAGCTTGATGGTCCAATTGCGGAAGGGTTTACAGTGGTCTTATCAAACGACTCAGGAGGATTTGCTTCTGCATCAACAGGCGGGTCTTCTGGAGCATCCATTAATGGAGAAGATGGCCTGGCCGGGTCAGATGCAAGCACCGGCGGGTCTTCTGCCGGTTTAGCTGCCTTTGCCTTCTTAGATTTAGCTTGGCCACTAAGAGAAATGTTGCAGGATTGTTAGTATAAAGATACAATTTGAACAAACCGGAAAAGGAGGATTTTTCATTACCCAGGGGCAGTCTTGAAGGCCGGAAATTGCGTCTGCGATGAATCACCAAAAGAGCGAGACACCTCCTGAAAAGATAAAACAAAGTTGAAGTAAGGCAGGGGAAAGGATCCATTAAACAGAGTTAAAGACAGAAAGAAGTGAACCACATTCGGGCGCTTCTGAGGAGTTTGTTGAAGAATGACAGCCGGCTCATCTTCAGTCCGAGCCTGATGGCGCCTTTCATGTTGCTGCTTTTTCAAACGAAAGGTGGGATCCAAGTGAGCTAAAGGGTTAGAAAACCTTACTTTACGGATCACTCGTCAATTTTTTGTCTTGGCAAGGGCTCTGAGTCGGAGGAAATGATAGTTACCTCTGCTTCCATAGCCTGACTGGCCCCAGTGTCATCCTAGTAATGATCAGTGTCAATAAGATTGTTAAAAAATTGGCCAAGGGAATCAAGCGCTACCTCTGAATCAGATGTATCATCAAGCTTCATCAAATCTTCAGCAGTGCTCTTTTTCTTCTTTTTCAACCTCCGGGTCATTTTCTTGGCGTTTATGGTGGCGGCTTTCGCTTTATTGGCAGCCTCGTGGTCATACTTAACTTTCCAGAAGTCAGAGTTGGCCTGCAGACAGGTAAAAACAAGATAAAGAGTCAGGAAGGTATTAAAAGAATACGGCTGGGAAAATACAAAGGAGAGAAATAACGACATCCTTACTTTCGGCACCAGGTTAAGCTGGCAGAAGGGGTTTAGCCCAATGACACCGCAATCTTTGTATTTCCCGTTCACCAGAAGAGTTGACATTGAGACAATATCTTCTTCTGTCAATTGAACGGGGCTGTGACGAAGAGAGTCATCCGGGCCTCCACCATACTCATACATCAGCTTTGACCGGTGGCTCAAAGGGATGACCCGCCATGAGATCCAGCAGCGGGTCAGATCAACTCCAGTTAACCCATTCCCCAACAGAGCATTGATCCTTTTGATGGATGGTATCAGCCTCTTGCATTTAGGGACGGTAAGCTTATCAGGAAGCGCGAACTTGGAGTCAAGACGATCGGGGGGGGGGGGTAACCCGGCAGTGGCTTCTCGTTTGCTGGTGAAGTGTCCTAGCAGTAGAACCAAGTCTGGTTCCAGTCCTTTGGGTGACTTGGTAAGACAATGAGGGGGAAGACGGCACCCTGCCGGCGCTGAATTGATATGCCTCCAAGCTCTAAGCTAAGGCCGTTGGTGCACTCGTTCTGCCGATTCAGATAAAAGTATTCTCTAAACAACTCCATGGTCGGCTCTTGTTGAAGATATACTTCACAAAGTACTTGGAAGTTACAGATGTTAGATATAGAATAAGGCCCGATACCTTGAGGATGGAGCTTGAAAAAGTGGAGGACCTCCCGGAAGAACTTTGAGCCGGGCGGTGAGAAGCCACGGTTCATATGGTCAGTGAAAATGATCACTTCGTCGTCTCTTGGATCAGGCCGTTCTTCTTCCGATTCAGGGGCACGGTAAGACATGACGGTTTTCGCTGGCAGAAATCCTATGGTGAAGAACTCTTTCAAACGTTCCTCAGTTATGGTTGAGGGAACCCAGTTACAGATGGTTGGTGCTTTGGACGGCATGATGGGCAAAGAAGAACTGAAAAGAAAATCAACATGCCGGTTTAGTTTAATGGTGAGATTGACAGTTAAGTGATGAAGGTGCAAACAAGTAATGGCGGCTTAGTTAAGGGCTAATGACATATAAGGAAAATTAAGCCGGCATGATAAGCCGCCATGACTACAGATATTTGAAGAAGGCAATTTCAGCTAAGTATTGAGACAAACAAGTTTCCTAAATTGTTTGGTATTATTCCAGATCAAATGGCTATTCAAAATGAAAAAAATTCTAGACCTAAAAAAGTTCAGCGCAGAAGAGTATGTAAGTTCTAATGCAGCCTTTGAAATAGACAAAGGGATCTGTGGATCAAGAAAAGGCACAAGAACACTACCGCACGAGCATATATGTATATTTTTGGATCAAGAAGAGGCCTGTAGTGGAAAAACTACAAGGGACTGCGATGAACTTGGAAGAACACGAAAGAATCTGGAAACCCTAAGTGCGGATCTGAGAAGTGAAAAGAAGAGAACTTATAGTCACAGGTCTTCTGCAGAGGTCGCTGCTGTTCTGTGGATCGGTTCATGTTGATGCAGCGGCCAACATCGACGGAGATGGAGGTGAAGCGCGGCGGCGGCGAAGCTCGAGCAGCAGGGGGTGCGCGAGAGGAAGAAGATGGAGCAAGAGAGGAGAATGAGAAGGCCGAGGCGTGCCTATTTATAAGGAAAGATGTGAACAGACAAGCGCGAAAATCGAGGAGAGCCGAATAATGGTTACCTAGCTACACAGACGCCTCGATTCTCGGGAAGCATTAAAGATAAAAGATTCGTTGGGAGATGACATCATGAAAGTTCTTTGCGTTTTCAAGAGATGACGTCACGGCGGGTTACGAAAACTTCAACGAAGATAAGAAGATGGATTTTTGTATAAGTATTGAAGATTGACAAAGAATGAAATTCAAAGTCAACCTGGGGCCTAATGTTGGGGATATGACTATCAGTCATGACCCGCCCAGGAGGGGCCGGGTCAGCCCCAATGGCGAGTTACGCAAGAAGCCCAGTAAACATTCAAGGCGATAGTTTATTAAACCTTATAGAAGGCCCCAGGGCCTGGAGGCGGCTTAAGGCCCGATATTGTAAACCGCCATATGTAAGGAAAGACTTGTAAAGAAAGGCATGTAAAGGAAGCCACCGAGCTGGACACGATTATGAGCCGGACGGGACTCTGTATGCCACCAGGCGTCAACCCATGTATATAAGGGGACGACCCGGTGGCGGCTTAGGGTAAGAAACAACAAGTCGATAACCAAGCCGGCGAGTTGAGCCTCTTGGTGATCGAAACCCCAGCAAGACCAATCCCAACTAGACGTAGGCTTTTACCTTCATCGCAAGGGGCCGAACTAGTATAAAACCATCTCGTGTCCTTTGTCCCCATTAACCCCTTTAAGCTTCCTAGTGCGATGGCCCTACGACTAAGTCCTTGCTCTAGGACATCTGCCGTGACAATTCCACGACACTTACCGTACCACATACCTATTCCTTTTCGGAGTCTAAAGTGTTCCGGAAAGTGTCCCTTATGTATTCCTCCGGGGTTACGGTTTCAATAACATTGGTTTCAACATTTGTAGGATTACCTGAGATATAATATTTAATTCTTTGACCGTTCACCACCTTCGGATTTGTGCCTTCGAAATTGTTGATTTTTATGGCACTGGAATGATAGACCTCCTCGATAACGTAAGGACCTTCCTATTTAGAGAGAAGTTTTCCTGCAAAAAAACTTAAACGAGAGTTGTGTAGCAATACATAATCACCTACATTAAACCCACGCTTTTGTATCCTTTTATCATGCCATCTTTTAACTTTTTCTTTAAACAACTTGGCATTTTCATAGGCTTGGGTTCTCCATTCATCGAGTGAGCTAATATCAAATAACCTCTTCTCACCGGCAAGTTTAAAATCATAATCGAGCTCTTTAATAACCCAATATGCCTTGTGTTCTAGTTCGAGAGGTAAGTGGCATTCTTTTCCATAAACCATTTTATACAGAGACATACCCATAGGATTTTTATATGAAATTCTATAGGCCCATAATGCATCATCAAGTTTCTTGGACCAATTCTTTCTAGACCTATTGACAGTCTTTTGCAAAATTAATTTGAGCTCTCTATTACTCAATTCTACTTGACCACTAGAGTGAGGGTGATAAGGAGATGCAATTCTATGATTAACATCATACTTAGCAAGCATTTTACGGAAAGCACCATGAATAAAATGTGAACCACCATCAGTCATTAAAATAACTTCTTTAAGCATTTTAATAGAAGTGTTATGATCAACACTACTAGTTGGAATAGCTTCTACCCACTTAGTAACGTAATCAACAGCAACTAAAATATGTGTATATACATTAGAGGTAGGAAAAGGTCCCATATAGTCAAAGCCCAAAACATCAAATGGTTCAATAACGAGTGAATAGCTCATAGGCATTTCTTGACGTCTACTAATATTACCAATTATTTGACATTTATCACAAGATAAGACAAACTTACGGGCATCTTTGAAGAGAGTAGGCCAATAAAAACCGGATTGCAATACCTTGTGTGCAGTTCTATCTCCAGCATGGTGTCCTCCATAAGCTTCGGAGTGACACTTGCATAGGATCTGTTCTTGTTCATGCTCAGGTACACAACGTCTAATAACACCATCTACTCCTTCTTTATAAAGATGTGGGTCATCCCAAAAGTAATGTCTCAAATCATAGAAGAACTTTTTCTTTTGCTGGTATGTGAAACTAGGTGGTATGAATTTGGCAACAATGTAATTAGCATAATCAGCATACCATGGAGCAGTATGAGAAGCATTTATGACATTTAATTACTCATCAGGAAAGCTATCATCAATAGGTAGTGGGCCATCAAGCACATTTTCTAACCTAAACAAGTTGTCTGCAACGGGGTTCTCAGCTCCCTTTCTATCAACAATATGTAAATAAAATTCTTGTAGCAAGAGAACCCATCTAATAAGTCTTGGTTTAGCATCTTTCTTTTCCATAAGATATTTAATAGCAGCATGATCAGTGTGAATAGTTACTTTAGAATCAACAATATAAGGTCTGAACTTATCACAAGCAAATACAACTGCTAAGAATTCTTTTTTAGTAGTAGCATAATTTCTTTGAGCATTGTCTAGGGTTTTACTAGCATATTGAATAACGTTTAATTTCTTATCAACTCTTTGCCCTAGAACAGCACCTACAGCATAATCACTAGCATCACACATAATTTCAAAGGGTAAATTCCAATCAGGTGGCTGAACAATGGGTGCAGAGATCAATGCTTTCTTTAGTATTTCAAATGCTTCTACATAATCATCATCAAAGACAAATGGTATATCTTTCTGTAATAAATTAGTCAGAGGCCGAGAAATTTTTGAGAAGTCCTTAATGAACCTCCTATAAAATCCGGCGTGACCAAGGAAACTTCTTATACCTTTAATGTCCTTGGGGCATGGCATCTTTTCAATAGCATCAACCTTGGCTTTATCCACTTCAATACCTCTTTCAGAAACTTTATGCCCCAAGACAATACCTTCATTAACCATAAAGTGGCACTTTTCCTAATTCAAGACAAGATTAGTTTCTTCACATCTCTGCAAAACTTGATCAAGGTTGCTCAAGCAATCATCAAAAGAAGATCCGTAGAAGGAGAAATCGTCCATGAAAACCTCACAAATATTTTCACAAAAGTCAGAGAATATAGCCATCACACATCTTTAAAAGGTAGTAGGTGCATTACATAAACCAAAAGGCGTACGTCTATAAGAAAAAGTAACAAAAGGGCAAGTAAAAGTAGTCTTTGATTAATCCTTGGCTGACACAGGTATTTGAGAGAAACCAGAATAACCATCTAGAAAGCAAAAATGTGTATGTTTGGATAATCTTTCTAGCATTTTATCGATAAAAGGTAAGGGGTAATGATCCTTTTTAGTAGCCTTATTTAATTTGCGGAAATCAATCACCATCCTATAACCCGTAATAAATCTTTGAGGAATCAATTCATCTTTATCATTAGGAACGACAGTAATACCTCCCTTCTTAGGGACACAATGGACATGACTTACCCACTGACTATCAGCAACGGGATAGATTATACCTGCCTCAAGGAGCTTTAGTATTTCCTTTCTTACCACTTCTTTCATTTTAGGATTCAGCCATCGTTGATGATCACGAACTGGTTTAGCGCCTTCTTCCAAATTTATTTTATGTTGACATAGAGTGGGACTAACGCCCTTAAGATCATCAAAAGTATACCCAATAGCAGCACGGTGCTTCTTCAGAGTTTTCAATAATCTCTCTTCCTGATGCTCTGAAAGGTTAGCACTAATAATAACAGGATATATCTTTTTCTCATCAAGATAAGCATATTTAAGAGTATCAGGTAACGGTTTGAGCTCAAACACGGTATCACCCTTGGGTGGAGGAGGATCCCCTGGCATTTCAACAGGCAAATTGTGTTTCAGAATAGGTTCCTGTTTAAAGAATACTTCATCTATTTCCCTTCTTTCATTCATAAACATATCATTTTCATGGTCTAGCAAATATTGTTCTAAAGGATCACTAGGAGGTACGACAATAGAAGCAAGACCAATAATTTCATCCTTACTAGGTAATTCTTCTTCACGATGTTGTCTACTAAATTTAGAGAAATTAAATTCATGAGACATATCATCTAAACCGATAGTAACAACATCCTTTTTGCAATCTATCTTAGCATGAACACTGTTTAAGAAGGTTCTAGCAAATATAATGGGACAAAAGCTATCTTGTGGGGAACCAAGAAGAAGAAAATCAGCAGGATATTTAGTTTACCCACACAAGACTTCAACATCTCTAACAATTCCCATTGGTGAAATAGTATCTCTATTGGCAAGTTTAATTGTGGCATCAATATCTTCTAACTCAACACGTGCAATATCATGAATAATTTCTCTATATAGGTCAATAGGTATTGCACTAGCATTGGCACCCATATCACATAAGCCATGATAACAATGATCTCCTATTTTAACAGAAATAACATGCGTGCCTACCACAGGTCTAGGTTTATCTTTAGCACAAGGTTTAGCAATTCTAATAGTTTCATCACAGAAATAAATAACATGCCCATCAATATTATCAGCCAAAAGATCTTTAACAATAGCAATATTAGGTTCAACTTTAACTTGCTCAGGAGGTGTATATGTTCTAATATTGCTTTTACGAACCACAGTTGAAGCTTTAGCATGATCCTTTATCCTAATAGGGAAAGGTGGTTTCTCAACATAAGAAGTAGGAACAATAGGATCATTATAAGTAATAATCTTTTCTTCAACTTTAATAGGTGCAGCTACTTTTACTTCTATGGGAGGATGATATTTAAACCACTTCTCCTTGGGGAAATCAACATAAGTAGCAAAAGATTCACAGAAAGAAGCTACTATCTCAGAGTCAAGTCCATATTTAGTGCTAAATTTATGGAAAACATTGTTATCCATAAAAGATTTAACACAATCAAACTTAGGTGTCATACCTGACTCCTTACCATCGTCGAGGTCCCAATCTTCAGAGTTGTGTTTAATTCTTTCCAATAAATCCCATTTTAATTCAATAGTCTACATCATAAAAGAGCCATCACAAGAAGTATCGAGCATGGTGCGATTGTTGTCAGAAAGCCGGGCATATAAATTTTGAATAATTATTTCTCTTGAGAGCTCATGATTGGGGCATGAATATAACATTGATTTAAGACTCCCCCAAGCTTGAGAGATGCTTTCTCCTTTGCGAGGCCAAAATTTATATATATAATTGCGATCACGATGAAGAAGATGCATAGGATAAAACTTCTGATGAAATTCCAATCGTTTGTAGTTCCATGACCCCGTATCATCACATAGCCTATACCATGTCAATGCATCTTCCTTCAAAGATAAAGGGAAGGCCTTCTTGTTAATAACATCTCCGGGCACACCTGCAAGCTTAAATAATCCACAAACTTCATCCACATATATTAGGTGCTCATCAGGATGCTTTGTTCCATCTCCTGCAAAAGGATTAGCTAGCAGTTTTTCTATCATACCCGAAGGAATTTCAAAGCAGACATTTTCATTTTCAGTAGGTTCAATAGGTTGAGGAGCAACTCTTTGCTCTATTGGTCGGGGTGAAGATACCCCGAACAAACCCCTCGGAGGATTACTTTCCATAGTAACAAGTGACGGTAAATTTCAGCACACTATATAAATTTTCCTTACCAAATTGCACCTACCAAAGGCGCTTCACTCCCCGGCAACGGCGCCAGAAAAGAGTCTTGATGACCCACAAGTATAGGGGATCTATCGTAGTCCTTTCGATAAGTAAGAGTGTCGAGCCCAACGAGGAGCAGAAGGAAATGATAAGCGGTTTCCAGCAAGGTATTCTCTGCAAGTACTGAAATAAGTGGTAACAGATAGTTTTGTGATAGGATAATTTGTAACAAGAAACAACTAACAAAAGTAAATAAAGTGCAGCAAGGTGGCCCAATCCCTTTTTTAGCAAAGGACAAGCCTGGACAAACTCTTATATAGAGAAAAGCGCTCCTGAGGACACATGGGAATATCATGAAGCTAGTTTTCATCACGTTCATATGATTCGCGGTCGGTACTTTGATAATTTGGTATGTGGATGGACCGGTGCTTGGGTACTGTCCCTACTTGGACAAGCATCCCACTTATGATTAACCTCTATTGCAAGCATCCGCGACTAGAACAAAAGTATTAAGGTAAACCTAACCATAGCATGAAACATATGGATCCAAATCAGCTCCTTACAAAGCAACGCATAAACTAGGGTTTAAGCTTCTATCACTCTAGCGACCCATCATCTACTTATTACTGCCCAATGCCTTCCTCTAGGCCCAAATAATGGTGAAGTGTTATGTAGTCGATGTTCACATAACTGTTGGAAATATGCCCTAGAGGCAATAATAAATTAGTTATTATTATATATTTCATTGTTCATGATAATCGTTTATTATCCATGCTAGAATTGTATTGATAGGAAACTCAGATACATGTGTGGATACATAGACAACACCATGTCCCTAGTAAGCCTCTAGTTGACTAGCTCGTTGATCAATAGATGGTTACGGTTTCCTGACCATGGACATTGGATGTCATTGATAACGGGATCCTAATCCTAATCCTAGCACAAAGATCGTGTACTTCGTGTGCTAAAGCTTTTCTAATGTCAAGTATCATTTCCTTAGACCATGAGATTGTGCAACTCCAGGATACCGTAGGAATGCTTTGGGTGTACCAAATGTCACAACGTAATTGGGTGGCTATAAAGGTTCACTACAGGTATCTCCGAAAGTGTCTGTTGGGTTGGCACGAATCGAGACTGGGATTTGTCACTCCATGTAAACGGAGAGGTATCTCTGGGACCACTCGGTAGGACATCATCATAATGTGCACAATGTGACCAAGGAGTTGATCACGGGATGATGTGTTACAGAACGAGTAAAGAGACTTGCCAGTAACGAGATTGAACAAAGTATCGGGATACCGACGATCGAATCTCGGGCAAGTATCGTACCGCTAGATAAAGGGAATTGTATACGGGATTGATTAAGTCCTTGAAATCGTGGTTCATCCGATGAGATCATCGTGGAGCATGTGGGAGCCAACATGGGTATCCAGATCCCGCTGTTGGTTATTGACCGGAGAATTGTCTCGGTCATGTCTGCATGACTCCCGAACCTGTAGGGTCTACACACTTAAGGTTCGATGACGCTAGAGTTATAGGGAATAGATATACGTGGTTACCGAATGTTGTTCGGAGTCCCGGATGAGATCCCGGACGTCACGAGGAGTTCCGGAATGGTCCGGGGGTAAAGATTTATATATGGGAAGTCCTGTTTTGGTCGCCGGAAAAGTTTCGGGTTTTATCGGTAATGTACCGGGACCACCGGGAGGGTCCCGGTGGTCCACCAAGTGGGGCCACCGGCCCCGGAGGGCTGCATGGGCCAAGTGTGGGAGGGGACCAGCCCCAGGTGGGCTGGTGCGCCCTCCCACAAGGGCCCAAGGCGCCTAGGGTTTGGGGAGGGGGCGCCTCCACCTAGCCTGGGGGGCAAGTTTCACCTCTCCCCCCCTTTGACCGCCACCCTAGATGGGTTTGGGGCTGCCGCACCCCTTGGGGTGGAAACCCTAAAGGGGGCGCACCCCCTCACTCTCCCCTATATATACTTGAGGACTTTGGGGCTGCCAACACATGAGTTTTGACCTCTCCATGGCGCAGCCCTGCCTCTCTCCCTCCTCCTCTCCCGTGGTGCTTGGCGAAGCCCTGCAAGATTGCCACGCTCCTCCACCACCACCACGCCGTCGTGCTGCTGCTAGATGGAGTCTTCCCCAACCTCTCCTTCTCCCCTTGTTGGATCAAGGCGTAGGAGACGTCACCGGGCTGCACGTGTGTTGAACGCGGAGGTGCCGCCCGTTCGGCACTAGGATCTCCGGTGATTTGAATCACGACGAGTACGACTCCATCAACCCCGTTCACTTAAATGCTTCCACTTAGCGATCTACAAGGGTATGTAGATGCACTTCCCTTTCCTCGTTGCTAGATTACTCCATAGATTGATCTTGGTGTTGCGTAGAAAATTTTGAATTTCTGCTACGATCCCCAACAGTGGCATCATGAGCTAGGTCTATGCGTAGTTTCTATGCACGAGTAGAACACAAAGCAGTCGTGGGCATCGATTTTGTCAATTTACTTGCCGTTACTAGTCTTATCTTGATTCGGCGGCATCGTGGGATGAAGCGGCCCGGACCGACCTTACACGTACTCTTACGTGAGACTGGTTCCACCGACTGACATGCACTGGTTGCATAAGGTGGCTAGTGGATGTCTGTCTCTCCCACTTTAGTCGGATCGGATTCGATGAAAAGGGTCCCTATGAAGGGTAAATAGAAATTGGCATATCACGTTGTGGTTTTGGCATAAGTAAGAAACGTTCTTGCTAGAAACCTATAGCAGCCACGTAAAAACTTGCAACAACAATTAGAGGACGTCTAACTTGTTTTTGCAGCATATGCCTTGTGATGTGATATGGCCAAAAGGATGTGATGAATGATATATGTGATGTATGAGATTGATCATGTTCTTGTAATAGGAATCACGACTTGCATGTCGATGAGTATGACAACCGGCAGGAGCCATAGGAGTTGTCTTAATTTATCTATGACCTGCGTGTCAACATAAACGTCATGTAATTACTTTACTTTATTGCTATAGCGTTAGCCATAGTAGTAGAAGTAATAGATGACGAGACAACTTCAAGAATACACGATGATGGAGATCATGATGATGGAGATCATGGTGTCATGCCGGTGACAACGATGATCATGGAGCCCCGAAGATGGAGATCAAAAGGAGCAAAATGATATTGGCCATATCATGTCACTATTTGATTGCATGTGATGTTTATCATGTTTTACATCTTATTTGCTTAGAACAACGGTAGCTTAAATAAGATGATCCCTCGTAATAATTTCAAGAAAGTGTTCCCCCTAACTGTGCACCGTTGCGAAGGTTCGTTGTTTCGAAGCACCACGTGATGATCGGGTGTGATAGATTCTAACGTTCGAATACAACGGGTGTAAGCCAGATTTACACACGCAATACACTTAGGTTGACTTGACGAGCCTAGCATGTACAGACATGGCCTCGGAACACAGAAGACCGAAAGGTCGAGCATGAGTCGTATAGAAGATACGATCAACATGAAGATGTTCACCGATGTTGACTAGTCCGTCTCACGTGATGATCGGACACGACCTAGTTGACTCAGATCGTGTTTCACTTAGATGACTAGAGGGATGTCTATCTGAGTGGGAGGTCATTAAATAATTTGATTAGATGAACTCAATTATCATGAACATAGTCTAAATTGTCTTTGCAAATATGTTGTAGATAAATATCTCACGTTGTAGCTCCCTGTTTCAATACGTTCCTAGAGAAAGACCAAGTTGAAAGATATTGTAAGCACTGATGCGGAATAAGTCCGTAGTCCGAGGAGTGTCCTCACTGCTACACAGAAGGCTTACGTCTTTGATGCACTGCTCAATGTGCAAACCCGTACAACATCGTCTGTGGATGTTGTGAACACCTGGCAGACACATCCTGATGACTACTTGATAGTTTAGTGCACCATACTTTACGACTTAGAATCGGGATTCCAATGACATTTTGAACGCCATAGAACATATGAGATGTTCCAAGAGCTGAAATTGGGATTTCAGGCTCATGCCCGTGTTGAGAGGTGTCAGACCTCTGACAAGTTCTTTTGCCAACAAGATGGAGGAGAATAGCTCAGCTAGTGAGCATGTGCTCAGAATGTCTGGGTGCTACAATCACTTAAATCAAGTGGGAGTTAAACTTCCAGATAAGATAGTGATTGATAGAGTTCTCTAGCCACTATCACTAAGCTACTAGATCTTCGTGATGAACTATGACATGCAAGGGATGGAGTTGATCCCGGAGCTGTTCGCGGTGCTTAAGACCGCAAATTGTAGAAATCAAAGAAGGAGCATCAAGTGTTGATGGTTTAACAAGACCACTGGTTTCAAGAAGGGCAAGGGCTAGAAGGGAAACTTCATGGATGGCAAACCAGTTGCCGCTCTAGTGAAGGAACCCAAGGTTGAACCCAAACCCGAGACTAAGTGCTTCTATTGTAACGGGAACGGTCACTGGTAGCGGAATTACCGCAAATGCATGGTAGATAAGAAGACTGGTAACTTCAACAAAATTTATACGTGTTATTAATGTGTACCTCACTAGTACTCCTGGTAGCACCTGGGTATTGGATACCGGTTCAGTTACTATTATTGGTGACTTGAAGCAAAAGCTACGGACTAAACGAAGACTGGCTGAGGGCGAGGTGACGATGTGTGTTGGAAGTGTTTCCAAAGTTGATGAGATCACCATCGCACGCTCCATCTGCCTTCGAGATTAGTATTGAACCTAGATAAATGTCATTAGGTGTCTACGTTGAGCATGAATATGATTAGATCATGTTCATTGCAATACAGTCATTCATTTAAGTTAGAGAATAATGGTTATTCTATTTACATGAATGATACCTTTCATGGTCATGCACCCTATGTGAATGGTTCATTGAATCTCAGTTGTGGTGATACACATGTTCACGCCAAAAGATGTAGAGTTAATAATGATAGTACCACTTTCTTGTGGCACTGTCGCTTAGGTCATATTGGCGTAAGATGCATGAAGAAACTCCATATCGATGGATGTTTGGAGTCACTTGATTTTGAATCGCTTGACACATGCGAGCCATGCCTCATGGGCAGGATGATTAACACCCCGTTTACAGGTACAATGAAACGGGCAAGTGACTTGTTGGAAATCATACATGCAGATGTGTGTGATCCAATGAGAATTGAAGCGTGCGGTGGATATCGCTATTTTCTCATCTTCACTGACGATTTGAGTAGATATAGGTATATTTACTTAATGAAGCACAAGTCTGAAACATTTGAAAAGTTCAAGCGGTTTCAGAGTGAAGTTAAGAATCATCATAACAAGAAGATCAAATTCCTACGATATGATCATAGAGATGAATATCTGAATTACGAGTTTTGGCACAGAATTAAGACATTGTGGAAATTGTTTCACAACTAATACAGCTTGGAACACCATAGTGTGATGGTGTGTCCGAACATCATAACTGCACCCTATTGGATATGATGCATACCATGATGTCTCTTATCGAATTACCACGATAGTTTATGGGTTAGGCATTAGAGACAACCACATTCACTTTAAAAGGGGCACCACGTAATTCTGATGACACCGTATGAACTATGGTTTAGAGAAACCTAAGCTGTCATTTCTTAAAAGTTTGGGGCTGCGACGCTTATGTGGGAAAAGTTTCAGGCTGATAAGCTCGAACCCAAAGCGGATAAATGCATCTTCATAGGACACCCAAAACAGTTGGGTATAGCTCCTGTCTCAGATCCGAAAGCAATAAGGGATTGTTTCTAGAATCGGGTCCTTTCTCGAGGAAAAGTTTCTCTCGAAAGAATTGAGTGGGAGGATGGTGGAGACTTGATGAGGTTGTCAAACCTTTACTTCAACCAGAGAGTGATGCAACACAGCAAGATGTTTTCTGTGGCGCCTATGTCCGTTGAATAGGAAGTTAATGATAGTGATCATGAAGCTTCAGATCAAGTTGCTATCGAACCTCGTAGGTCGACAAGGATATGTACTAATCCTAAGTGGTACGGTAATCATGTCTTAGATATCATGTTGTTAGACAACAATGAACCTACGAGCTATGGAGAAGCGATGGTGGGCCCGTATTCCGACAAATGGTTAGAAGCCATGAAATCCGAGATAGGATCCATATATCAGAACAAAGTATGGACTTTGGTGGACTTGCCCGATGATCGGAAAGCCATTGAGATAAATGGGTCTTTAAGAAGAAGATGGACGTGGGCGGTAATGTTACCGTCTATGAAGCTCGACTTGTGGGAAAGAGTCTTTTCACAAGTTCAAGGAGTTGACTACGATGAGAATTTCTCACCTGTAGCGATGCTTAAGTCCATCGGAATTATATTAGCGAATTACTGGCTATTATTTCATGAATCTTGCCAGATTAGTATGGTCGAACATTGTTTCCGTCGCGATTTTCTTGAGGAAAGGTTGTATGTGATACAACCGGGAAGGTTTTTGTCAAACCTGAAAGATGCTAATAAGTATGCAAAGCTCCAGCAATCCTTCTAAGGACTGGGAAGTAGAGCATCTCGGAGTTGAATTGTATGCTTTTGATGAAGCATGATCAAAGTTTTGGGTTTATACAAAGTTTATGAAAACTGTAGTTTTCGAGCAAAGAAGTGAGCTGGAGCAGCTATAGAATTTCTGATGGAGCTATATGTTGTTGACATATTGTTGTATCAGAAATGACGATAGAATTTCTGGAAAAGCATATAGGGTTATTTGGAAAGTGCTTTTCAAGGGGAAAGCCTGGATTAAGCTGCTGAGCATTAAGCATCAAGATCTATAAGGGATAGATCAAACGCTTAATGGAACTTTCAAATGAGCACATCCTTGACATGATCTTTGAAGGTGTTCAAGATGGATCAGTCAAAGAAGGAGTTCTTGCCTGAGTTGTAAGGTATGAAGTTAAGACTTAAAGCTCGACCATGGAAGAATAGAGAGAAAGGACGAAGGTCGTCCCTATGCTTAAGACGTAGGCTCTATAGTATGCTATGCTGTGTACCGCACTTGAAGTGTGCCTTGCCATGAGTCAGTCAAGGGGTACAAGAGTGATCCAAGAATGGATCACAGGATAGCGGTCAAAGTTATCCTTAGTAACTAGTGGACTAAGGAATTTTCTCGATTATGGAGGTGGTTAAAGAGTTCGTCGTAAAGGGTTATGCCGATGCAAACTTGACACTAATCTAGATTATTCTGAGTAGTAAACTGGATTCGTATAGTAGAACAGTTATTTGGAATAGCTCCAAATAGAACGTGGTAGCTGCATCTAGGAGATGACATAGAGATTTGTAAAGCACACACGGATCTGAAAGGTTCAGACCCGTTGACTATAACCTCTCTCACAGCAACATGATCAAACCCAGAACTCATTGAGTATTAATCACATAGTGATGTGAACTAGATTAGTGACTCTAGTAAACTCTTTGGATGTTGGTCACATGGCGATGTGACCTGTGAGTGTTAATCACATGGCGATGTGAACTAGATTATTGACTCTAGTGCAAGTGGGAGACTGTTGGAAATATGCCCTAGAGGCAATAATAAATTAGTTATTATTATATATTTCATTGTTCATGATAATCGTTTATTATCCATGCTAGAATTGTATTGATAGGAAACTCAGATACATGTGTGGATACATAGACAACACCATGTCCCTAGTAAGCCTCTAGTTGACTAGCTCGTTGATCAATAGATGGTTATGGTTTCCTGACCATGGACATTGGATGCCATTGATAACGGGATCACATCATTAGGAGAATGATGTGATGGACAAGACCCAATCCTAAGCCTAGCACAAAGATCGTGTAGTTCGTATGCTAAAGCTTTTCTAATGTCAAGTATCATTTCCTTAGACCATGAGATTGTGCAACTCCCGGATACCGTAGGAATGCTTTGGGTGTACCAAACGTCACAACGTAACTGGGTGGCTATAAAGGTTCACTACAGGTATCTCCGAAAGTGTCTGTTGGGTTGGCACGAATTGAGACTGGGATTTGTCACTCCGTGTAAACAGAGAGGTATCTCTGGGCCCACTCGGTAGGACATCATCATAATGTGCACAATGTGACCAAGGAGTTGATCACGGAATGATGTGTTACGGAACAAGTAAAGAGACTTGCCGGTAACGAGATTGAACAAAGTATCGGGATACCGACGATCGAATCTCGGGCAAGTATCGTACCGCTAGACAAAGGGAATTGTATACAGGATTGATTAAGTCCTTGACATCGTGGTTCATCCGATGAGATCATCGTGGAGCATGTGGGATCCAACATGGTATCCAGATACCGCTGTTGGTTATTGACCGGAGAGTTGTCTCGGTCATGTCTGCATGACTCCCGAACCCGTAGGGTCTACACACTTAAGGTTCGATGACGCTAGGGTTATAAAGGAAGTTTGTATGTGGTTACTGAATGTTGTTCGGAGTCCGGATGAGATCCCGGACGTCACAAGGAGTTCCGGAATGGTCCGGAGGTAAAGATTTATATATAGGAATCCTGTTTTGGCCATCGGGACAAGTTTCGGGGTCATCGGTATTGTACCGGGACCACCGGAAGGGTCCCAGGGGGTCCACCGGGTGGGGCCACCTGCCCCGGGGCCACATGGGCTGTAGGAGGTGCGCCTTGGCCTACATGGGCCAAGGGCACCAGCCCCAAGGGGCCCATGCGCCTAGGGTTTCACAAAAGGGAAGAGTCCCAATAGTGAAAGGCACCTCCTAGGTGCCTTGGGGGGGAGGGAAACCTCCCTGGCCGCCGCCCCCCTAGGAGATTGGATCTCCGAGGGCCAGCGCCCCCCCTTGGCCCTCCTATATATAGTGGGGGAAGGAGGGCTTTTCATCCATGCCTTTGGTTGCCCTCTCCATGGCGCAGCCCTGCCTCTTTCCCTCCTCCTCTCCGGCGGTGCTTGGCGAAGCCCTGTAGGATTGCCACGCTCCTCCACCACCACCACGCCGTCGTGCTGCTGCTGGATGGAGTCTTCCCCAACCTCTCCTTCTCCCCTTGCTGGATCAAGGCATAGGAGACGTCACCGGGCTGCACATGTGTTGAACGCGGAGGTGCCGTCCGTTCGGCACTAGGACCTCCGGTGATTTGAATCACGACGAGTACGACTCCATCAACCCCGTTCACATAAACGCTTCCGCTTAGCGATCTACAAGGGTATGTAGATGCACTCCCCTTTCCTCGTTGCTAGATTACTCCATAGATTGATCTTGGTGTTGCATAGAAAATTTTGAATTTCTGCTACGATCCCCAACAATAACACCACTAGAGGAGAGACAACATATATCTCATCAAAATATCGAACGAATACCAAATTCACATTACTACTAATAGCAAGACTTCTCCCATGTCCTCAGGAACAAACGTAACTACTCACAAAGCATATTCATGTTCATAATCAGAGGGGTATTAATATGCATATAGGATCTGAACATATGATCTTCCACCAATTAAACCAACTAGCATCAACTACAAGGAGTAATTAGCACTACTAGAAATCCACATGTACCAATCCCGGACTCGGAGACAAGAATTGGATACAAGAGATGAACTAGGGTTTTGAGAGGAGATGGTGCTGGTGTAGATGTTGATGGAGATTGCCCTCTCCCAATGAGAGGAGCGTTGGTAATGACGATGGCGATGATTTCCCCCTCCCGGAGGGAAGTTTCCCCGGCAGAACAGCTCCGCCAGAGCCCTAGATTGGTTCCGCCAAGGTTCCGCCTCGTGGCGGTGGAGTTTCGTCCGAGAAGATGGCTTATGATTTTTTCCTCATCGAAAGACTTCATATAGCAGAAGATGGCCATCGGGGGGCCACCAGGGGGCCCTCGAGGTAGGGGGCGCGCCCAAGGGCGTAGGGCGTGCCCCCACCCTCGTGGGCAGGGTGTGGCCCCCCTGGTGAACTTCTTGCGCTTGGTATTTTTTATATATTCTGAAAACGTCTTCCGTGAAATTTTAGGACTTTTGGAGCTGTGCAGAATAGGTCTCTAATAATTGCTCCTTTTCCAGCTCAGACTCCCAGCTGCCGGCATTCTCCCCCTTTATGTAAACCTTGTAAAATAAGAGAGAATAGGCATAAGTATTGTGACATAATGTGTAATAACATCCCATAATGCAATAAATATCGATATAAAAGCATGATGCAAAATGGACGTATCATGAATCATAAACTTCATTGAAAACTAACAAACTATAATCTCAGTCATTGGAGCAATTGCAATTTATCATAACATAGGAAGAGTCAATATAAGAGCTTTTCAGCAAGTCCACATACTCAACTATCATATAGTCTTTCACAATTTCTAACACTCACGCAATACTTATGGGTATGGAGTTTTAATCGGACACAGAGAAAGATAGGGGCTTATAGTTTTGCGTCCCAATGTTTTACCTCAAGGGTAATGTCAACAATAATAGTTCATGGAAACTCACATCCAATTAGCCATATATACCAGGATCTTTCCAACATGTTGTGCTTGCCAAAAGATAAAATTTAAAAAGGAAGGGTGAAGATCACCATGACTCTTATGCAAGGTAGGAGATAAAAGTAAAAGATAGGCCCTTCGCAGAGGGAAGCAGAGGTTGTCATGCCCTTTTATGGTTGGATGCACAAAATCTTAATGCGAAAGAACATCACTTTATATTGCCACTTGTGATATGGACCTTTATTATGCAGTTCATCGCTTTTATTTCTTCCATATCACACGATCGTATAAAGCTTATTTTCTCCTACACTAATAAGTCATACCTATTTTGAGAGCAATTTTTATTGCTTGCACCGATGACAACTTACTTGGAGGATCTTACTCAATCCATAGGTAGGTATGGTGGACTCTCATGGCAAAACTGGTTTAAGGGTGTTTGGAAGTACAAGTAGTATCTCTACTTAGTGCAAAGAATTTGGCTAGCATGAGGGGGAAAGGCAAGCTCAACCATGTTGGATGGTCCGTGACAATATAATTTATCTTAGATGTAAGAAAACATAACCCATTACGTTGTATTCCTTGTCCAATGTCAACTCTTTAGCATGTCATATTTTAATGAGTGCTCACAATCATAAAAGATGTTCAAGATAGTATATTTATATGTGAAGACCTCTCTTTCTTTATTACTTCCTATTAATTGCAACGATGACAAAAACTATGCTTGTCAACTCTCAACAACTTTTATTCATCATACTTTTTATATGTGAGCTCATTACTCTCCATAAGATCCATATGATCTCTTTTATTCTTTTTATTCTTTCTCTTTTCTTTTATTCACTCAAGATCATGGCAAAATAATCAAGCCCTTGACTCAACACTAATCTTTATTATATATAGCTCACGGACTCGATTACATAGAAGGATCATAAAGCAAAACTCACAACTAGATCATACTAAACGATTTATACTACTAGATCAAGATATTACCAAAAGGATCGAACTAAGAGAAACGGTAAAGATAAAAGTGATGGTGATACGATACCGGGACACTCCACCAAGCTTGGTAGTTGCCAAGGGGAGTGACCATACCCATGTGATTATGTCTCCTTTGTTGGTGAAGAAGTTGATGGTTTTGTTGATGGCATAGGCTTGTCGTCCTTCTTCCAAGGCATAGGCTCACCATCATAGAAAGATGATCGAGTCTCCTGAAACCTCAAATCTGCAGCCAAACTCATCCTCTTGAATCTATATTCATACTCACAGTTTTGATTTGTAGGTCATAGATTTGGGCTTGGAGGTGCTCGATTTTCTCATGAAGCTTGAAGATGGCCTCCCCAATGTCCTTGACATCCAGCTTGTGGTTGTTGGTGAACTCCGTGATCATAATGTGATTGGAATCGAGTCCACGCTCCACCATCTCCTGACACTTGAAAACTTCTTGCTCCAATGCCTCGAGCCTTGCCTCCGTGCTTCCGATCTTCCTTGGTCCCTCAACATCGCGGATGTGCAACAACCCCTCACGCATCTCAATGGTTTGAGGGTGTTGCAGCACTAGGGGTTGATGACCTTCTCGAAGAACTGGTCCTTGGGGGCACTTTAAGATGACATGACGACCTGGATCTGTCAGAAAAATAGCTCGAAACAAAGACATAAGATTTTTGCGTGATACGGTGATCAAAACCTTTGGGAGGTTATATAATGAATTTTTACCGACCAAAATACGTGACGTGTAAGAAAGCGGAGTCCGGAGAGCACACGAGGTGCCCATGAGGTAGGGGGCGCGCCCTCCACCCTCGTGGAGGCCTCGTGTCCTTTTCGGACTGCTTCTTATTTTTCTATTTTTCTAAATATTCCAAAACAGAGAAAAATTGCCATAAAAACTGTTTTGGAGTCGGTTTACTTACCGTACCACATACCTATTCCTTTTCGGAGTCTGAAACGTTCCAGAAAGTGTCCCTTATGTATTCCTCCGGGGTTATGGTTTCAATAACATTGGTTTCAACATTTATGGTATTACCTGAGATATAATGTTTGATTCTTTGACCGTTCACCACCTTCTGATTTGTGCGTTCGAAATTGTTGATTTTTATGGCACCGGAACGATAGACCTCCTCGATGACGTAAGGGTCTTCCCATTTAGAGAGAAGTTTTCCTACAAAAAATATTAAACGAGAGTTGTATAGCAATACATAATCACCTACATTAAACTCACGCTTTTGTATTCTTTTGTCATGCATTCTTTTAACTTTTTCTTTAAACAACTTGGCATTCTCGTAGGCTTGGGTTCTCCATTCATCAAGTGAGATAATATCAAATAACCTTTTCTCACCGGAAAGTTTGAAATCATAATTGAGCTCTTTAATATCCCAATAAGCCTTATGTTCTAGTTCGAGAGGTAAGTGACATGATTTTCCATAAACCATTTTATACGGAGACATACCCATAGGATTTTTATATGCAGTTCTATAGGCCCATAATGCATCATCAAGTTTCTTGGACCAATTCTTTCTAGATCTATTAATAGTCTTTTGCAAAATTAATTTGAGTTCTCTATTACTCAATTCTACTTGACCACTAGACTGTGGGTGATAAGGAGATGCAATTCTATGATTAACATCATATTTAGCAAGCATTTTATGGAAAGCACCATAAATAAAATGTAAACCACCATCAGTCATTAAATATCTAGGGACTCCAAACCTTGGAAAAATAACTTCTTTAAGCATCTTAATAGAGGTGTTATGATCAGCACTACTAGTTGGAATAGCTTCTGCCCACTTAGTAACATAACCAACAGCAACTAAAATATGTGTATATCCATTACAGGAAGGAAACTGTCCCATATAAACAAAGCCCCAAACATCAAATGGTTCAATAAAAAAGTGAATAATTCATAGGCATTTCTTGACGTCTACTAATATTACCAATTCTTTGACATTCATCACAAGATACAACAAACTTACGGGCATCCTTGAAGAGAGTAGGCCAATAAAAACCAGATTGCAATACCTTGCGTGCAGTTCTATCTCCAGCATGGTGTCCTCCATAATCCTCGGAGTGACACTTGCGTAGGATCTGTTCCTGTTCATGCTCAGGTAAACAACGTCTAATAATACCATCTACTCCTTCTTTATAAAGATGTGGGTCATCCCAAAAGTAATGTCTCAAATCATAGAAGAACTTTTTCTTTTGCTGGTATGTGAAACTAGGTGGTATAAATTTAGTAACAATGTAATTAGCATAATCAGCATACCATGGAGCAGTATGAGAAGCATTTATGACATTTAATTGTTCATCGGGAAAGCTATCATCAATAGGTAGTGGGTCATCAAGGACATTCTCTAGCCTAGACAAGTTGTCTGCAACGGGGTTCTCAGCTCCCTTTCTATCAATAATATGCAAATCAAATTCTTGTAGCAAGAGAACCCATCTAATAAGTCTAGGCTTAGCATCTTTCTTTTCCATAAGATATTTAATAGTAGCATGATCCGTGTGAATAGTTACTTTAGAATCAACAATATATGGTCTAAACTTATCACAAGCAAATACAATTGCTAGGAATTCCTTTTCAGTAGTAGCATAATTTCTCTGAGCATTGTCTAGAGCTTTACTAGCATATTGAATAAAATTTAATTTCTTATCAACTCTTTGCCCTAGAACAGCACCTACAGCATAATCACTAGCATCACACATAATTTCAAAGGGTAGATTCCAATCAGGTGGCTGAACAATCGGTGCAGAGATCAATACTTTCTTAAGTATTTAAAATGCTTCTACACAATCATCATCAAAGACAAATGGTATATCTTTTTGTAATAAATTAGTCAGAGGCCGAGAAATTTTTTAGAAGTCCTTAATGAACCTCCTATAAAAACCAGCATGACCAAGGAAACTTCTTATACCTTTAATGTCCTTGGGACATGGCATCTTTTCAATAGCATCAACCTTGGCTTTATCAACCTCAATACCTCTTTTAGAAACTTTATGCCCCAAGACAATACCTTCATTAACCATTAAGTGGCACTTTTCCCAATTCAAGACAAGATTAGTTTCTTCACATCTCTGCAAAACTAGGTCAAGGTTGCTTAACAATAATCAAAAGAGGATCCATAGACGGAAAAATCGTCCATGAAAACCTCACAAATCTTTTCACAAAAGTCATAGAATATAGCCGTCATGCATCTTTGAAAGGTAGCAGGTGCATTACATAAACCAAAAGGCATATGTCTATAAGCAAAAGTACCAAAAGGGCAAGTAAAATTAGTCTTTGATTGATCATTGGCTAACACAGGTATTTGAGAGAAACCAGAATAACCATCTAGAAAGCAAAAATGTGTGTGTTTGGATAATCTTTCTAGCATTTGATCGATAAAAGGTAAGGGGTAATGATCTTTTTTAGTAGCTTTATTTAATTTGCGGAAATCAATTACCATCCTATAACCTGTAATAATTCTTTGAGGGATCAACTCGTCTTTATCATTAGGAATGACAGTAATACCTCCCTTCTTAGGGACGCAATGGACAGGACTTACCCACTGACTATCAGCAACGGGATAAATTATACCTACCTCAAGAAGCTTTAGTAGTTCCTTTCTTACCACTTCCTTCATCTTAGGATTCGTCCGTCGTTGATGATCACGAACTGGTTTGGTATCTTCCTCCAAATTTATTTTTTCTTGACACAGAGTGGGACTAATGCCCTTAAGATCATCAAGAGTATATCCAATAGCAGCACGGTGCTTCTTCAGAGTTTTCAATAATCTCTCTTCTTCATGCTCTGAAAGGTTAGCACTAATAATAACATGATATATCTTTCTCTCATCAAGATAAGCATATTTAAGAGTATCAGGTAATGATTTAAGCTCAAACACGGGATCACCCTTGGGTGGAGGAGGATTGCTACCTCTTGAGCTTGTGTTGGATTTCCCCGAAGAGGAAGGGATGATGCAGCAGAGTAGCGTAAGTATTTCCCTCAGTTTTTGAGAACCAAGGTATCAATCCAGTAGGAGGCCACGCTCAAGTCCCTCGTACATGCACAAAATGATAGCTACTCGCAACCAACGCGATTAGGGGTTGTCAATCCCTTCAAGGTCACTTACGAGAGTGAGATCTGATAGATATAATATTTTTGGTATTTTTGGTATAGAGATGCAAAGTAAAAAGTAAAAGGCAAAGTAAAAAAGCAAAGCAAGATTAAAGTGATGGAGATTGATATGATGAGAATAGACCCGGGGCCATAGGTTTCACTAGTGGCTTCTCTCAAGAGCATAAGTATTCTACGGTGGGTGAACAAATTACTGTTGAGCAATTGACAGAATTGAGCATAGTTATGAGAATATCTAGTCATGATCATGTATATAGGAATCACGTCCGTGACAAGTAGACCAAAATGATTATGCATCTACTACTATTACTCCACTCATCGATCGCTATCCAGCATGCATCTGGAGTATTAAGTTAAAAACAGAGTAACGCTTTAAGCAAGATGACATGATGTAGAGAGATAAATTCATGCAATATGAAATAAACCCCATCTTGTTATCCTCGATGGCAACGATGCAATACGTGCCTTGCTGCCCCTTCTGTCACTAGGAAAGGACACCGCAAGATCGAACCCAAAGCTAAGCACTTCTCCCATGGCAAGAACTACCAATCTAGTTGGCCAAACCAAACAGATAATTCGAAGAGACTTGCAAAGATAACCAATCATACATAAAAGAATTCAGAGAAGATTCAAATATTATTCATAGATAGACTTGATCATAAACCCACAATTCATCGGTCTCAACAAACACACCGCAAAAAGAAGATTACATCGAATAGATCTCCACAAGAGAGGGGGAGAACTTTGTATTGAGATCCAAAAAGAGATAAGAAGCCATCTAGCTACTAACTATGGACCCGAAGGTCTTAGGTAAACTACTCACACTTCATCGGAGAGGCTATGATGATGTAGAAGCCCTCCGTGATGATGGCCCTCTCTGGCGGAGCTCCGGAACAGGCCCCAAGATGGGATCTCGTGGATACAGAAAGTTGCGGCGGTGGAATTAGGTTTTTGGCTCCTTTTCTGATCGTTTGGGGGTACGTAGGTATATATAGGAGGAAGGAGTACGTCGGTGGAGCACCGAGGGGCCCACGAGGCAGGGGGCGCGCCCTAGGGGGGGTGGGCGCGCCGCCCACCCTCGTGACCGCCTCTTTGACTCCTTGGAGTAGGGTCCAAGTCTCCTGGATCACGTTCCGTGAGAAAATCACATTCCCGAAGGTTTTATTCCCTTTGGACTCCGTTTGATATTCTGTTTCTCCGAAATACTGAAATAGGCAAAAAACAGCAATTCTGGGTTGGGCCTCCGGTTAATAGGTTAGTCCCAAAAATAATATAAAAGTGGAAAATAAAGCCCAATATAGTCCAAAACAGTAGATAATATAGCATGGAGCAATCAAAAATTATAGATACGTTGGAGACGTATCAGGCATCCCCAAGCTTAATTCCTGCTCGTCCTCGAGTAGGTAAATGATAAAAAGAGAATTTTTGATGCGGAGTGCTACTTGGCATAATTTGAATGCAAATCTTCTTAATTGTGATATGAATATTCAGATTCAAAAGATTCAAGACAAAAGTTTATATTGACATAAAAATAATAATACTTCAAGCATACTAACAAAGCAATTATGTCTTCTCAAAATAACATGGCCAAAGAAAGTTATCCCTACAAAATCATATAGTCTGGCTATGCTCTATCTTCACCACACAAAGTATTTAAATCATGCACAACCCCAATGACAAGCCAAGCAATTGTTTCATACTCTAACTTTTTCAAAACTTTTTTAATCTTCACGCAATACATGAGCATGAGCCATGGATATAGCACTATAGGTGGAATAGAATGGTGGTTGTGGAGAAGACAAAAAGGAGAAGATAGTCTCACATCAACTAGGCGTATCAATGGGCTATGGAGATTCCCATCAATAGATATCAATGTGAGTGATTAGGGGTTGCCATGCAACGGATGCACTAGAGCTATAAGTATATGAAAGCTCAAAAAGAAACTAAGTGGGTGTGCATCCAACTTGCTTGCTCATGAAGAGCTAGGGCAATTTGAGGGAGCCCATCATTTGAATACACAAGCCAAGTTCTATAATGAAAGATTCCCACTAGTACATGAAAGTGACATAACGAGAGACTCTGTAGGATCGAAAGTATGTCTAGAGGGGGGTGATTAGACTACTTGACAAAATAAAAACTTAACCTTTTCCCAATTTTAGTTCTTGGCAGATTTTAGCTAATTTAGGACAAGTCAAGCAATCATCACATAATTCAAGCAAGCATGCAAAGAGTATATAGGCAGCGGAAAGTAAAGCATGCAACTTGCAAGAATGTAAAGGGAAGGGTTTGGAGAATTCAAATGCTATTGGAGACATGGATGTTTTTCCCGTGGTTCGGATAGGTGGTGCTATCCTACATCCACGTTGATGGAGACTTCAACCCACGAAGGGTAACGGTTGCGCGAGTCCACAGGGCCACCAAGGTACGGTTGCGCGAGTCCACACAGGGCTCCACCCAAGGGTAACGGTTGCGTGAGTCCACACAGGGCTCCACCCACGAAGGGTCCATGAAGAAGCAACCACCCACAAAGGGTCCACGAAGAAGCAACCTTGTCTATCCCACCATGGCCATCGCCCACACAGGACTTGCCTCACTAGCGGTAGATCTTCATGAAGTAGGCGATCTCCTTGCCCTTACAAACTCCTTGGTTCAACTCCACAATCTTGTCGGAGGCTCCCAAGTGACACCTAGCCAATCTAGGAGACACCACTCTCCAAGAAGTAACAAATGGTGTGTAGGTAATGAACTCCTTGCTCTTGTGCTTCAAATGATAGTCTCCCCAACACTCAACTCTCTCTCATAGGATTTGGATTTGGTGGAAAAAAGATTTGAGTGGAAAGCAACTTGGGAAGGCTAGAGATCAAGATTCATATGGTAGGAATGGAATGTCTTGGTCTCAACACAAGAGTAGGTGGTTCTCTCTCAGAACATATGAGTTGGAATGGTGTGTGTGTTCTGATGGCTCTCTCATCGAATGAGAAGGAGGTGGAGGGGTATATATAGCCTCCACACAAAATCCAACCGTTACACAGTTTTCCAATCTCGGTGGGACCGAATCAATAAACTCGGTCAGACCGAAAATGTAAACCTAGTGACCGTTAGAGATTTTCGGTGGGACTGACATGCAACTCGGTAGGACCGATATGGTTAGGGTTTGGGCATAACATAATCTCGGTGAGACCGATTACACAAACTCGGTGGGACCGAATTTGGTAATTAGCTAACCAGAGAGTTGGTCAGGCAAACTTGGTGGGACCGATTTGCTCTTTCGGTGAGACCGAGTGGAACTCGGTGAGACTGAAAAGTTACAAAGGGGAAACACTGAGTTTACATTGCAATCTCGGTGGGACCGATTCGCTCTTTCGGTGAGACCGAAAAGTTACGAAAGGGAAACAGAGAGTTTGCAACCCCATCTCGGTGAGACCGAGATCCCTATCGGTAGGACCGAATTGCTAGGGTTTGGCAGTGGCTAATGACAAGTGAAACTCGGTGGCGCCGGATAGGAAGAATCGGTAGAACCGAGTTTGGCTTGGGGTTTAGGTCATATGTGGATATGGGAAAGTAGTTGAGGGTTTTGGAGCATATCACGAAGCACATGAAGCAAGAGGCTCATTAAGCAACACCTCATCCCTCCTTGATAGTATTGGCTTTTCCTAAAGACTCAATGTGATCTTGGATCACTAAAATATAAAATGAAGAGTCTTGAGCTTTTGAGCTTGAGCCAATCCTTTGTCCTTAGCATTTTGAGGGTTCCACTTTCACATCCATGCCATGCCAATCATTGAGCTTTCCTGAAATAATCATCTTGGAATAGCATTAGCTCAATGAGCTATATGTTGTTATGAATTACCAAAACCACCTAGGGATAGTTGCACTTTCAATCTCCCCCTTTTTGGTAATTGATGACAACATATAGATCAAAGCTTCGACAAATGATAATAAGCATGAAATATATCGTCGCTTTGAGAAGTATGTGATAAGTAAGAGCTCCCCCTAAATTTGTGCATATTTAAAATTTGCTTTGGACTGCAAATGCACAAAGAGTTAGAGTCATGGGTTACTCTTCCATGTCACATACATCTTGGTGGAGCGCTCAAAATGATAAGAATGAAATACATGCACTCATCACCAAGAAAAGTGAATGATCACACAAGATAGATAGGATAATAGCATAAGCAAGCATTAAGTGTAGCTTATGATCAAACACATGATCATCAATGTCTCACAAATAATGACGTAGTATCTCAAGCACTCAAAAGCAAACAAGTTTGAAAAACCACCAAATAAAGCAAGAGAGAAAAGCAACACTCTCTCTCTCGAAGCCTATGATCTATACATCTTCTCCCCCTTTGGCAACAAGTTACCAAAAAGTTCCTAGAAAATGCATAGTGCTAAATCGACGCTCAGGCTTGATCTTCTGGTGGTGGTGGAGTCCGGATCACTCCAAGGACGAAGGCTTCGGTAGATGCTGAAGTAGACGCTGGAGTTGGAGCTGAAGTAGATGCTGGAGCTGAGGCTGTAGCTGGTGCTGAAGTGGTGGCTCTGGTGTCAGCAACTGGCACGGCAGATGACCTCGGGCCTCGTGGCACTCTGGAAAAGGCATGAGTGGTAGTCCTGCCTCTCCTCTCCTGCATGTCCTACTGGAGCTGCTCAACTGCAGACTGAACTTCCGTTACTTTGACATCCAAGTCATAGAACTTCTGTTCCATGATTCTCTCTAGGCTCTGCTGATTCTGAGTGAGGGTGGCCAGACTTTGCTCAATCCTCAGCGTGGATGCAATCAAGTAACCAAGCTGCTCTTGTTTAGTCTTCAAGAAATACTCAGATGCCTCCTCTTGAGTAGGCATCTTTGCAACTTTCTCCTTGCTCGCCTTCTTCTTTGCATATGCTTGGGCAGATGATGGCTCGTTCTCAGTCATGACAACTTGATTGTCCTCAAAATCTGGACGGATGGGCAGGTGTTCCTTGTCCAATAGATATATGCCCGTGCCCATCTTGGAGTTGATGAGCTCCTGAATTTGAGGGGCATATCCGCAGCTCCTCTTCTGATCTGCTGCAGTCCTCTTGATAGTTTCCACTATGAGGCTCATCACCTTGAACTTCTGAGGCACATCAAACACATGTAGCAAGTTGATAGCATGGCCTCTGATCATCTTGTGATCTCCAGACTTGGGCAGTAAGGTGTGCCTTAGTATCCAATTGATCGTAGGCAGTCCTGACAGAAGGTAATGCACAGACCCAAATTTGAAGGTGTCAAGAGCTTCATTGGGAATTTCCTTGTACATATTGGACATGGAGTTATGGTCCATCTTCTTCTTGGCATATATGTCCATGTCATCATCATGCTCCTCTGGGGCATTAATCAACTTCGCCCATTCCTCAATAGTGGATTGGTACCTCGTACCCTCAGACATCCATGTGATCCTCCCATCTGGATAAAAGTGTGTCGTGGAGTAGAACTGCATGATAAGCTCCTTGTTCCACTTTGTGAGCTTCTGCCCAACAAAGTCAGCTACTCCACAAGCTATGAAGCTGTCTTGCACTCCAGGATAGTGCTCCTCATTGTCCTTGATATATTCCCAGTCGACCCATCTCATATCACATACAATGGGCTTCTTATCTAGCAGCACAGTCTCATAGAAATCTTGCTGCTCCTTGGTGTGAAATCTGTAGTCCACTACTGTCCTTCTCCTTGAAGCATATGGGTCTGCTTCTCTCCATTTCCTCAGCCCTGAATCTCTCCTGAGCTTCATGTCCTCAGCCACAGGATGAGCATCATTGTGGTCTGGGATCTTGGGCTTTAGCTTTCTCAGGACATTCTCTTCCTCTTCTTCAGCAACAGTCTCAGGCACTGGGGCCTTGTTCTTCTCAGCTGCAGGAATGCTCCTTGTATTTCTCTTAGGCTTTGGCTTTGGAGCTGACTTGGCCTTGGAAGCAACTCCCCCTGATTTTATGGCATCTCCCATTAGCTTGGGTGCCTTGGGCGCTGGTGCAGCTACCTCTTCTTCCTCTTCTTCTTCTTCCATGATGGAAGCTTTGCCAAGCATTCTAGTCTTCTTCACCCTTTCCTTTCTTTTCTTGCCCTTAGCTGCAACTAGCTCTATGGGCTTCTCAGTTGACATTCTGGCCTTTGACATTGGCTGCCTGCCTGCTGGCCTTTTGATTTTCAGACCTGGCTTAGTGCCTTGAGCTGGCTCAACTCTCTTGGAAGTGGCCTCTACCTCTGCCACATAGTCCTCATCGTCGGAATCTGAAGTCCTCTTCTTCCTTTTTCCCGTGGCAGCCTTTGGCAAATTGCTAGGAGTGCTCCTGCTGCCTTCATCACATGAACTGGAGGGACTAGTGCCCTCACTCATCACCACTTGCTGCTCTGACATATTTTGGCTATCACTTTGATCAGACATGCTGCAAACTGACTGCTGACCCTGTGAATAGATTATAGATGAGATAGAAAAGATGAGCATCACAAAATGCAGAGATTTTTGCAAAAGAATGATCCAAAAACTTAGTTTTAGTTTCCCACTGAAATCATCTCGGATCTACTGATTTTCAAACTCGCTGATACCGAAGCAGTTTTGGAACCTAAACTAGTGAACTCGGTAGGACCGAGTCACAGTTCGATGGCACCGAGACTGCTAGGGTTTCACTGAGTTCAAAAATCGGTCACACCGATAAGTAATTCTCGGTCAGACCGAGTCTCACTTGTGCAATGGCATAAGCCAAATCGGTGGGACCGAGTTTTTCAACTCGGTGGGTCCGAGATAGTTTCGGCGGAAACCTAAACCTAGAATTTTCGAATCAAACCTAATCTATGAGGTTCATTGACTGGATAGGAGTGTTTCAATCGTGGCTAGAATCAATATGATCACAATGTGCTAGGAATCAGATTGGGGAATAGCACAAAGATCAAGTCCATACCCTAGTTCGGCGGGGACTTGCTACGGCGGCAACGGCGGGGCAGAATTCCCGTTGACGGCGACGGAGACCAGCGACTGGAGGCTGCTGGCGGCGAGAAGACGATCCGGAGACCACGAGGGCAGAGCAGGCTATCGCGCGGGCGAAGGGGTTCGGAGAAATTTCCAAAATTTTGCCCGTGACTATATATAGCCCGACCCTGTCGGTGTGACCGAGTGGAACAACTCGGTGGCACCGAGATTCATAACTGCAAGCAGTTACTGAAACTCGGTGTGACCGAAATGTTCAAATCGGTTGCACCGAGATCGAAAACCTAGATCAACTTAATGATCTCGGTAGGACCGAAAGTGGAGTATCGGTCAGACCGAGAATCATAAAGAGGTTTTGGAAGTTTAAGTCTATGACGAATCGGGGACTCCGAGCGCTCCTCACACAGAGTGGTTCGAATCTGACTTGATCAAATTTTGTGATGCAGCATGAATAGAGTTTGAGACGAGAAAAGCATAGATAGCTAGAGGAGGTTCTTAGGCATTCTTGTCCATCCACTTGGCAAAAGAAGATAAAACCAAACAATCAAAACAACAAGTGGATGTCCTCGAATGAGTAAAATATGCAACCAGCATGCTCACACAATAAGATGGCAAATGAAATATGTGGCAAGGCATGCACAACCAATTCTAGCATCTATCAAGCAATTTGCGATGACTAGGTCATCTATATATGAGTATATTGACTTAGGAGTCAAGTGAGAACACTTGATCATAGGTCATACTCATCGTTTAAGCTCAAGTGGGGTTACCACTTTTACATAAAGCATTGTTTTGTTCACATCTTTAGAGTTGCTTTAGCTCAAGTCTTAGAGTAAAGCTCCCCCTAGATGTGATATCCCCCCTAAGAGGGATGAACTAACCTTGGGTTTTGTCGATGATGACTTCATGTAGATATTGAAGATGTGGATGCTCAATGTTGATGTAGATCTCTTGGAGCTATCCATTTGAGTGAATTGCACTTTCAATACCTACATGGGTTAGTCCCACAAGGAACAAACAAGGATATCCATAGACATAGAGTGATGCACACAAAGATGATGTCCATGAAAACTTTTAGGTTACCTTGTCCCTTGTCTTACCAACAAGAGGGTTTGTGACTCCTTGAACTAGTGCAAGATGTGGAAGTTGATTGCACTTGTTCTTGCCAAAATGATAAGAGTGAAGTATGTTGGCGGAGTCACCCTCAAGAACTCTCTAGTTCTTCTTCTTTTGGATCCACATCATCTTGATGGGAATCCTTGGAGTTGTAGTCGTACTTGATGAAGTGGAACTTGAAGTAGTCTTGGGAATCCACTTGACTAAGGTCTTTGGAGCTTCTTCAAATGCATCAATTTCCTCTTGAAGCTTGTCCTTGCCTTTTTGCTTGTAGTCTTGTGGTGGAAGATCATCTTGAGCTTGTGTCCCCTTGAAAGAAGTATACTTCTCTTGTTGAGGGACAAACTTTGTCTTGGGGTATTGATCTTCTTCCCACTCAACTCCATTGGCATTGAACTTTCGTTCAAAACCAACACCTTGATTCTTCCGGTGCATTCCTTGCTTGCGCACAATTTCCTCGAATTGCTTACTCCCGGCAAGGCTTTTGTACACTCCTTTCTCTATAATTCCCTTCAATAAGCTATTTTCTTGCTCAAGTGTAACTTGGCTAAGAGAATCATTAGTGGAATCAAGAGAACTACTAGAAGCAACAATATTGGATTTAGCATGATCATTGTTACTACTAGAGGAAGAATCTTTCTTGTTACTAGACTTGACTTGAGGCATGTAAGTGGATAAGAGTAAACGCTTGGCAATGTAAGAAGAACTTTTCTTGCGGAGATCATCATTGATTGCCTTTAAGAACTCATGCTCTTGCTCAAGATTGAGCTTTTCAAAGCGTAATTTCTCATGAGCTCTTAAAAGTTCTCGATGATCTTCGAAGATGGTTTCATGAGCTAACTTAAGAGTGTTTAGTTCTTTAGTTAGGGCCTCAATCTTCTCCTTATCATTGTCATTCGTTTTATCTTGATTAGCATGTTTAATTGACATTTCATCATAGTATTCATCACTAGAGTTGTCACCAAGCAAATCATCACCTAACAAGTCATCTTCATCACTATTGAAATCAACATACTCGGGGTGTGTTACCTTAGGACCTTTGGCCATGAAGCATCTTCCAATTCCTTCATTTGGTGAGTCAAATATGTCGTAGGAGTTGGTTGACACAAGTGCTAGACCGGCAACACCTTCATCTTGAGTATCTTCGGAGTCGGAGTAATAACTTCTCTCGGAGTGGCTGTCGGAGTCGGAGCCGGATACCCATTCACCAACATGAGCTTGATGTCTTCGTCTTGTGTAGCTCCTTGATGATTTTTCCTTCCTTTCCGAATCCTTGCTTCTCCGTGAGTATCTTCGTTCATAACGATCATCTCTACTCCTTCTCTCTCTTGGTGGTGATCCTTTGCTTCTTCTTTTGGAGAATCTTCTCTTCTCTTGTAGGGAGCCGTACACTCATTGGAATAGTGTCCGGGTCTTCCACAATTGTAGCAGTTTCGCTCTCGACTAGAAGATCTTTTGTCATTGTAGGACCTTGACTTGGAGCTTCTATCTTTGCTTCTACTCTTGTAGAACTTGTTGAAGTTCTTCACCATTAAGCTCAATTCTTCATTGAAGTCTTGTTTCTCACTTGATGATGTAGGGGCTTCACATGAGGCTTTATAGGCACCACTTGATTTGTTGTGAAGTTCCTCTTTATCCTTAAGTGACATCTCATGAGCAACAATTCTTCCAATCACCTCCGTTGGCTTGAGATCTTTGTAATTGGGCATCATTTGGATCAATGTGCACACGGTATCATATTTTCCATCCAAGGCTCTTAGAATCTTCTTGATGATGAATTTATCGGTCATCTCTTCACTTCCTAAGCCGGCAATCTCATTTGTGATGAGAGCAAGCCTAGAGTACATTTCAGCGACACCTTCACCATCCTTCATCTTGAACTTGTCAAGTTGGCTTTGAAGCACATCCAACTTGGATTCCTTGACGGAGTCGGTACCTTCGTGCATATCAATCAAAGTGTCCCAAATTTCCTTTGCATTCTCAAGGCGGCTGATTTTGTTGAATTCTTCGGGGCACAATCCGTTGAAGAGAATATCACAAGCTTGAGCATTGTATTGCAACATCTTCAACTCATCCGCGGTAGCTTCACGGTTTGGTTCTCTCCCATCAAAGAAGTCACCTTGCAAACCAACACACACAATAGCCCAAACGGCGGGGTTATGTCCAAGAATATGCATTTTCATTTTATGCTTCCAACTAGCAAAATTAGTACCATCAAAGTAAGGACCTCTACGGTGATAATTTCCCTCGCTAGACGCCATACTCTCCTAGGTTGTGAAACCAAGGCTATGACCACCAAAAGCTATGGAGATCAAAGCAAATGGAGACCAAAGCTCTGATACCACTTGTAGGATCGAAAGTATGTCTAGAGGGGGGTGATTAGACTACTTGACCAAATAAAAACTTAACCTTTTCCCAATTTTAGTTCTTGGCAGATTTTAGCTAATTTAGGACAAGTCAAGCAATCATCACATAATTCAAGCAAGCATGCAAAGAGTATATAGGCAGCGGAAAGTAAAGCATGCAACTTGCAAGAATGTAAAGGGAAGGGTTTGGAGAATTCAAACGCAATTGGAGACACGGATGTTTTTCCCGTGGTTCGGATAGGTGGTGCTATCCTACATCCACGTTGATGGAGACTTCAACCCACGAAGGGTAACGGTTGCGCGAGTCCACACAGGGCTCCACCCAAGGGTAACGGTTGCGCGAGTCCACACAGGGCTCCACCCACGAAGGGTCCACGAAGAAGCAACCACCCACAAAGGGTCCACGAAGAAGCAACCTTGTCTATCCCACCATGGCCATCGCCCACACAGGACTTGCCTCACTAGCGGTAGATCTTCACGAAGTAGGCGATCTCCTTGCCCTTACAAACTCCTTGGTTCAACTCCACAATCTTGTCGGAGGCTCCCAAGTGACACCTAGCCAATCTAGGAGACACCACTCTCCAAGAAGTAACAAATGGTGTGTAGGTAATGAACTCCTTGCTCTTGTGCTTCAAATGATAGTCTCCCCAACACTCAACTCTCTCTCATAGGATTTGGATTTGGTGGAAAGAAGATTTGAGTGGAAAGCAACTTGGGAAGGCTAGAGATCAAGATTCATATGGTAGGAATGGAATGTCTTGGTCTCAACACATGAGTAGGTGGTTCTCTCTCAGAACATATGAGTTGGAATGGTGTGTGTGTTCTGATGGCTCTCTCATCGAATGAGAAGGAGGTGGAGGGGTATATATAGCCTCCACACAAAATCCAACCGTTACACAGTTTTCCAATCTCGGTGGGACCGAATCAATAAACTCGGTCGGACCGAAAATGTAAACCTAGTGACCGTTAGAGATTTTCGGTGGGACTGACATGCAACTCGGTAGGACCGATATGGTTAGGGTTTGGGCATAACGTAATCTCGGTGAGACCGATTACACAAACTCGGTGAGACCGAATTTGGTAATTAGCTAACCAGAGAGTTGGTCAGGCAAACTCGGTGGGACCGATTTGCTCTTTCGGTGAGACCGAGTGGAACTCGGTGAGACCGAAAAGTTACAAAGGGGAAACACTGAGTTTACATTGCAATCTCGGTGGGACCGATTCGCTCTTTCGGTGAGACCGAAAAGTTACGAAAGGGAAACAGAGAGTTTGCAACCCCATCTCGGTGAGACCGAGATCCCTATCGGTAGGACCGAATTGCTAGGGTTTGGCAGTGGCTAATGACAAGTGAAACTCGGTGGCGCCGGATAGGAAGAATCGGTAGGACCGAGTTTGGCTTGGGGTTTAGGTCATATGTGGATATGGGAAAGTAGTTGAGGGTTTTGGAGCATATCACGAAGCACATGAAGCAAGAGGCTCATTAAGCAACACCTCATCCCTCCTTGATAGTATTGGCTTTTCCTAAAGACTCAATGTGATCTTGGATCACTAAAATATAAAATGAAGAGTCTTGAGCTTTTGAGCTTGAGCCAATCCTTTGTCCTTAGCATTTTGAGGGTTCCACTTTCACATCCATGCCATGCCAATCATTGAGCTTTCCTGAAATAATCATCTTGGAATAGCATTAGCTCAATGAGCTATATGTTGTTATGAATTACCAAAACCACCTAGGGATAGTTGCACTTTCAGACTCTCTACCATGAAGATCATGGTGCTACTTTGAAGCACAAGTATGGTAAAAAGATAGTAACATTGTCCCTTCTCTCTTTTTCTCTCTTTTTTTTATTTGGGCCTTTTCTCTTTTTTTATGGCCTCTTTTCTTTCTCTCTTTTTTTGGTGCTTCTTTGGCCTCTTTTATTTATTTTTCGTCCGGAGTCTCATCCCGACTTGTGGGGGAATCATAGTCTCCATCATCCTTTCCTCACTGGGACAATGCTCTAATAATGATGATCATCACACTTTTATTTTTCTTACAACTCAACAATTACAACTCGATACTTAGAACAAAATATGACTCTATATGAATGCCTCCGGCGGTGTACCGGGATATGCAATATGACAATGATGGAGTGTGTCATAATAAACGGAACGGTGGAAAGTTACATGGCAATATATCTCGGAATGGCTATGGAAATGCCATAATAGGTAGGTATGGTGGCTGTTTTGAGGAAGGTATATGGTAGGTGTATGATACCGACGAAGGGTGTGCGGTATTAGAGAGGCTAGCAAAGGTGGAAGGATGGGGAAAAGTGCATATAATCCATGGACTCAACATTAGTCATAAAGAACTCATACACTTATTGCAAAAATCTAGAAGTAATCAAAGCAAAGTATTGCACGCATGCTCCTAGGGGGATAGATTGGTAGGAAAAGACCATCGCTCGTCCCCGACCACCACTCATAAGGAAAACATTCAATAAATAAATCATGCTCCGACTTCATCACATAACAGTTCACCATACGTGCATGCTACGGGAATCACAAACTCTAAAACAAGTATTCTTTAAACAACTACTCAACTAGCATGACTCTAATATTATCACCTCCATATCTCAAAACAATTATCATGCTTCAATCTTTTCTTAGTATTCAACACACTCAAAAGAAAGTTTCACAAATCTTGAATACCAAGCATATTATTATTAAGAAAATTACCATGCTATTAAGAGACTCCCAAAATAATTTAAGTGAAGCATGAGAGATCAATAGTTTCTTTAAAACAAATCCACCATCGTGCTCTAAAAAATCTAAGAGCACATAGAGCAAAATTATAGCGCTCAAAAGATATAAGTGAAGCACATAGAGTATTCTATCAAATTCTAATTCATGTATGGCTCTCTCAAAAGGTGTGTACAGCAAGGATGATTGTGGCACACTAAAACACAAAGACACAAATAATACAAGACGCTCCAAGCAAAACACATATCATGTTGGTGAATAAAAATATAGCTCCAAGTAAATTACCGATGGAAGTGGACGAAAGAGGGGATGCCTTCCGAGGCATCCCCAAGATTTTACTTTTTGGTGTCCTTGGATTATATTGGGGGTGCCATGGGAATCCCCAAGCTTAGGCTCTTGCCACTCCTTGTTCCATAATCCATCAAAAGAATTCACCCAAAACTTGAAAACTTCACAACACAAAACTTAAAGTAGAAAAGTCGTGAGCTCCGTTAGCGAAAGAAAACAAAAGACCACTTCAAGGTACTGTAATGAACTCATTATTTATTTATATTGGTGTTAAACCTACTTTATTCCAACTTCTCTATGGATTATAAACTATTTTACTAACCATAGATTCATCAAAATATGCAAACAACACACGAAAAACAGAATCTGTCAAAAACAGAACAGTCTGTAGTAATCTGTAGCTAGCGCAATATCTGGAACCCCAAAAATTCTAAAATAAATTTCTGGACGTGAGGAATTTATCTATTAATCATCTCCAAAAATAATTAACTAAATAGCACTATCCAAATAAAAATTAAAGCAGGTCTCGTGAGTGCTAAAGTTTCTGTTTTTTACAGCAAGTTCAACAAGACTTTCCCCAAGTCTTCCCAACGGTTCTACTTGGCACAAACACTAATTAAACACAAAAAACACAATAAAACCAGAGGGTAAATAATTTATTTATTACTAAACAGGAGCAAAAAGCAAGGAATAAAAATAAAATTGGGTTGCCTCCCAACAAGCGCTATCGTTTAACGCCCCTAGCTAGGCATAAAAGCGAGGATATATCTAGGTATTGCCATCTTTGGTGGGCAATCCATAATTGGCTCTCATGATAGTTTCATATGGCAATTTTATTTTATTTCTTGTAAAGTGTTCCATGCCCTTTTTTATTGGAAATTGAAATCTAATATTCCCTTCCTTCATATCAATAATCGCACCAACCGTTCTAAGGAAAGGTCTACCAAGAATAATAGGGCAAGAAGGATTGCAGTCTATATCAAGAACAATGAAATCTACGGGCACATAATTTATATTTGCAACAATAAGAACATCATTAATCCTTCCCATAGGTTTCTTAATAGTAGAATCCGCAAGATGCAAGTTTAGAGAGCAATCATCAAAATCGCGGAAATCTAGCAAATCACACAAAGTTTTGGGAATAGTGGAAACACTAGCACCCAAATCACACAAAGCATAAAACTCATGATCTTTAATTTTAATTTTAATAGTTGGTTCCCACTCATCATAGAGTTTTCTAGGGATAGAAACTTTCAACTCAAGTTTTTCTTCATAAGATTGCATCAAGGCATCAACAATATGTTCGGTGAAGGCTTTCTTTTGACTATAAGCATGTGGAGAATTTAGCACGGATTGCAACAAGGAAATACAATCAATTAAAGAGCAACTTTCATAATTAAATTCCTTGAAATCCAATATAGTGGGTTTAGCAACATCTAGATTTTTATTTCTTTCAATCCCACTTTCATCAGTTTCATCATAAATATCTAAATACTCCGAATTTTTAGAACGCCTTCTAGGTAAAGGAAGATCATATTCAGTTTCATCAAGATTCATATTGCAAAACAAAGATTTAATAGGAGACACATCAATAACTTTTAGATCTTCATCTTGATTTTCATAGGAATTGGAAGAACATGCTTTAATAAAGGCATCTTTGGAAGCACGCATCCTAGCGGTTCTTTCCTTGCACTCATCAATGGAAATTCTCATGGCTTTGAGAGACTCATTGATATCATGCTTAGGAGGAATAGATCTAAGCTTTAAAGAATCAACCTCAAGAGAAATTCTATCAACGTTCCTAGCCAAATCATCAACTTTAAGCAATTTCTCTTCAAGCAAAGCATTAAAATTCTTTTGTGAATTCATAAACACTTTAACACTATTCTCAAATTCAAAGGGCATCTTATTATAATTTCCATAAGAGTTGTTGTAGGAATTCCCATAATTATTAGAAGGATTACTAGGATATGGCCTAGGATTAAAATTCCCTCTATAAGCGTTGTTACCAAAATTATTCCTACCAACAAAATTCACATCCATAGATTCATTGTTATTCTCAATCAAAGTAGACAAAGGCATATCATTAGGATCAGAAGAAACACTCTTAGTAGCAAATAATTTCATAAGTTCATCCATCTTTCCACTCAAAACATTGATTTCTTCTATCGCATGCACTTTTTTATTAGAAGATCTTTCAGTATGCCATTGAGAATAATTAACCATAATATTATCTAGGAGTTTAGTAGCATCTCCTAAAGTGATTTCCAATCGAACCCAAAGCTAAGAACTTCTCCCATGGCAAGAACTACCAATCTAGTTGGCCAAACCAAACGGATAATTCGAAGAGACTTGCAAATATAACCAATCATACATAAAATAATTCAGAGAAGATTCAAATATTATTCATAGATAGACTTGATCATAAACCCACAATTCATCGGTCTCAACAAACACACCGCAAAAAGAAGATTACATCGAATAGATCTCCACAAGAGAGGGGAGAACTTTGTATTGAGATCCAAAAAGAGAGAAGAAGCCATCTAGCTACTAACTATGGACCCGAAGGTCTGGGGTAAACTAGTCACACTTCATCGGAGAGGCTATGATGATGTAGAAGCCCTCCGTGATGACGGCCCTCTCCGGCGGAGCTCCGGAACAGGCCCCAAGATGGGATCTCGTGGATACAGAAAGTTGCGGCAGTGGAATTAGGTTTTTGGCTCCTTTTCTGATCGTTTGTGGTATGTAGGTATATATAGGAGGAAGGAGTACGTTGGTGGAGCACCAAGGGGCCCACGAGGCAGGGGGCGCGCCCTAGGGGGGTGGGCGCGCCCCCACCCTCGTGACCGCCTCTTTGACTCCTTGGAGTAGGATCCAAGTCTTCTGGATCGCGTTCGGTGAGAAAATCATGTTCCCGAAGGTTTTATTCCGTTTGGACTCCGTTTGATATTCTGTTTCTCCGAAATACTGAAATAGGCAAAAAATAGCAATTCTGGGCTAGGCCTCCGGTTAATAGGTTAGTCCCAAGAAATAATAGAAGTGGAAAATAAGGCCCAATATAGTCCAAAACAGTAGATAATATAGCATGGAGCAATCAAAAATTATAGATACATTGGAGACGTATCAAGGATCCCCTAGGATTTCAACAGGCAAATTGTGTTTCAGGATGGGTTCCTGTTTAAAGAATACTTCATCTATTTCCCTTCTTTCATTCATAAACATATCATTTTCATGGTCTAGCAAGTATTGTTCTAAAGGATCACTAGGAGGCACGGCAATAGAAGCAAGACCAATAATTTCATCTTTACTAAGCAATTCCTCTTCACGGTGTTATCTACGGAATTTAGAGAAATTAAATTCATGAGACATATCAGCTAAACCAATAGTAACAACATCCTTTTTGCAATCTATCTTAGCATTAACTGTGTTCAAGAAGGTTCTACCAAATATAATGGGACAAAAGCTATCTTGTGGGGAACCAAGAACAAGAAAATCAGCAGGATATTTAGTTTTCCCACACAAGACTTCAACATCTCTAACAATTCCCATTGGTGAAATAGTATCTCTATTGGAAAGTTTAATTATGACATCAATATCTTCTAACTTAGCAGGTGCAATATCATGCATAATTTCTCTGTATAAGTCAATAGGTATTGCACTAGCACTAGCACCCATATCACACAGGCCATGATAACAATGATCTCCTATTTTAACAGAAATAACAGGCATGCCTACCACAGGTCTAGGTTTATCTTTAGCACAAGGTTTAGCAATTCTAGCAGTTTCATCACAGAAATAAATACATGCCCATCAGTATTATCAGACAAGAGATCTTTAACAGTAGCAATATTAGTTTCAACTTTAACTTGCTCAGGAGGTGTATAAGTTCTAATATTGCTTTTACGAACCACAGTTGAACCTTTAGCATGATCTTTTATCCTAACAGGAAAAGGTGGTTTCTCAACATAAGAAGTAGGAACAATAGGATCATTATAGGTGACAGTCTTTTATTCAACTTTAATAGGTGTAGCTACTTTTACTTCTATGGGAGGATGATATTTAAACCCCTTCTCCTTAGGGAGATCGATATGAGCAGCAAAAGATTCACAGAAAGAGGCTACTATCTCAGAGTCAAGTCCATATTTAGTGCTAAATTTACGGAAAACATCGGTATCCAGAAAAGATTTAACATAATCATACTTAGGTGTCATACCTGACTCCTTACCTTTGTCGAGGTCCCAATCTTCAGAGTTGCGTTTAATTCTTTCCAATAAATCCCATTTGAATTCAATAGTATTCATCATAAAAGAGCCAGCACAAGAAGTATCGAGCATGGTGCGATTGTTATCAGAAAGACGAGCATAAAAAGTTTGGATAATCATTTCTCTTGAGAGCTCATGATTGGGGCATGAATATAACATTGATTTAAGCCTCCCCCAAGCTTGAGCGATGATTTCTCCTTCGATAGGCCAGAAATTATATATATATAATTGCGATCACGATGAACAAGATGCATAGGATAAAACTTCTGATGAAATTCCAATTTCAATCGTTTGTAGTTCCATGACCCCGTATCATCACATAGCCTATACCATGTCAATGCATCTCCCTTCAAAGATAAAGGGAAGGCCTTCTTGTTAATAACATCTCCGGGCACACCTGCAAGCTTAAATAATCCACAAACTTCATCCACATATATTAGGTGCTCATCAGGATGCTTTGTTCCATCTCCTGCAAAAGGATTAGCTAGCAGTTTTTCTATCATACCCGAAGGAATTTCAAAGCAGACATTTTCATTTTCAGTAGGTTCAATAGGTTGAGGAGCAACTCTTTGCTCTACTGGTCGGGGTGAAGATACCCCGAACAAGCCCCTCAGAGGATTACTTTCCATAGTAACAAGTGACAGTAAATTTCAGCACACTATATAAATTTTTCCATACCAAATTCCACCTACCAAAGGCGCTTCACTCCCCGGCAACGGCGCCAGAAAAGAGTCTTGATAACCCACAAGTATAGGGGATCTATCGTAGTCCTTTCGATAAGTAAGAGTGTCGAACCCAACGAGGAGCAGAAGGAAATGATAAGCGGTTTTCAGTAAGGTATTCTCTGCAAGCACTGAAATTATAGGTAACAGATAGTTTTGTGATAAGATAATTGGTAACGAGAAACAAGTAACAAAAGTAAATAAAGTGCAGCAAGGTGGCCCAATCCTTTTTGTGGCAAAGGACAAGCCTAGACAAACTCTTATATAGAGAAAAGCGCTCCCGAGGACACATGGGAATATCGTCAAGCTAGTTTTCATCACGTTCATATGATTCGCGTTCAGTACTTTGATAATTTGGTATGTGGGTGGACCGGTGCTTGGGTGTTGTCCTTACTTGGACAAGCATCCCACTTATGATTAACCTCTATTGCAAGCATCCGCAACTAAAACAAAAGTATTAAGGTAAACCTAACCATAGCATGAAACATGTGGATCCAAATCAGCCCCTTACGAACCAACGCATAAACTAGGGTTTAAGCTTCTGTCACTCTAGCAACCCATCATCTACTTATTACTTCCCAATGCCTTCCTATAGGCCCAAATAATGGTGAAGTGTCATGTAGTCGACGTTCACATAACACCACTAGAGGATAGACAACATACATCTCATCAAAATATCGAACGAATACCAAATTCACATGACTACTAATAGCAAGACTTCTCCCATGTCCTCAGGAACAAACGTAACTACTCACAAAGCATATTCATGTTCATAATAATAGGTGTATTAATATGCATATAGGATCTGAACATATGATCTTCCACCAAGTAAACCAACTAGCATCAACTACAAGGAGTAACTAACACTACTAGCAACCCACAGGTACCAATCCTGGACTTAGAGACAAGAATTGGATACAAGAGATGAACTAGGGTTTGAGAGGAGATGGTGTTGGTGAAGATGTTGATGGAGATTGACCCCCTCCTGATGAGAGGATCGTTGGTGATGACGATGGCGATGATTTCCCCCTCCCGGAGGGAAGTTTCCCCGGCAGAACAGCTCCGCCAGAGCCCTGGATTAGTTCTGCCAAGGTTCCGCCTCGTGGCGGCGGAGTCTCGTCCGGAAAGATGGCTTCTGATTTTTTTTCCTCATCGAAAGACTCCATATAGCAGAAGATGGGCATCGGAGGGCCACTAGGGGGCCCACGAGGTACCTGGGCGCGCCCCCACCCTCGTGGGCAGGGTGTGGCCCCCTAGGTGAACTTCTTGCGCTCAGTATTTTTTATATATTCTGAAAATGACTTTGTGAAGTTTCATGACTTTTGGAGTTGTGCAGAATAGGTCTCTAATATTTGCTCCCTTTCTAGCCCAGAATCCCAGCTGCCGGCATTCTCCCTATTTATGTAAACCTTGTAAAATAAAAGAGAATAGGCATAAGTATTGTGACATAATGTGTAATAACAGCCCATAATGCAACAAATATCGATATAAAAGCATGATGCAAAATGACCGTATCAGCGGCCTCCGCGATCCGGCCATGGAAAGGTCCTATACCCAAGGTATGTATCAAGCCAATTATGTTGTCAGATTTATTTTTGTCGGATTCTTGGACTACAGTAACTAGAAAGAAGAAGAGGATGGTTCGGCCGGTGGCGGCGCCGGTGGCCATCACGGCGGCCGAGATCCGGGCGGCTAGGGCATCTCGTTTGAATCAACTAGTGGGCCAAACTAGGCCTGAGGCTGATGGGGCCGACGTGGGATCATGCATGATTGGGTATGTGGCCCAGCATGTGATTTGTGAGTCGTTGGGCCCATCAGACGTGATATCTTTAGCATCGATCGACGTCGATGTATCTCAGCGGATCGGGCCGGAATTAGCTGGGTATGAGGCCCAGGGAAAACCAGACACAACTAAGGGCGATCACGTGGCCGCATGCACGGTTTCGTCCTGTCGTCGGATCATAGCCCTGTTCCGCCGCCGCCTAGGGTTCATCCACGCCGCGCCGTGCCCGGGTTCCCTGCGTGCAAACCGGGCCGAGCTGCGTGCATTCCTCCCCTCGCGGTGGCCACGTGATAACCCACAATTATAGGAGATCGCAACAGTTTTCGAGGGTAGAGTATTCAACCCAAATTTATTGATTCGACACAAGGGGAGCCAAAGAATATTCTCAAGTATTAGCAGCTGAGTTGTCAATTAAACCACACCTAGAAACTTAATATCTGCAGCAAAGTATTTAGTACCAAAGTAATATGATAGTAGTGGTAACGGTAGCAAAAGGTAATGATAGCGAAAGTAATGTTTCTAGTATTTTATAATGATTGTAACAATAGCAACAGAAAAGTAAATAAGCGAAGAACAGTATATGGAAAGCTCGTAGGCAATGGATCGGTGATAGAGAATTATGCCAGATGCGGATCATCATGTAAGAGTCATAACCTAGGGTGACACAGAACTAGCTCCAATTCATCAATGTAATGTAGACATGTATTCCGAATATAGTCATAAGTGCTTATGGAAAAGAACTTGCATGACATCTTTTGTCCTACCCTCCCGTGGCAGCGGTGTCCTAGCGGAAACTAAGGGATATTAAGGCCTCCTTTTAATAGAGTACCGGACCAAAGCATTAACACATAGTGAATACACGAACTCCTCAAACTACGGTCATCACCGGGAGTAGTCCCAATTATTGTCACTTCGGGGTTGCCGGATCATGACACATAGTTGGTGACTATAGACTTGCAAGATAGGATCAAGAACACACATATATTCATGAAAACATAATAGGTTCAGATCTGAAATCATGGCACTCGGGCCCTAGTGACAAGCATTAAGCATAGCAAAGTCATAGCAACATCAATCTCAGAACATAGTGGATACTAGGGATCAAACCCTAAAAAACTAACTCGATTACATGATAAATCTCATCCAACCCATCACCGTCCAGCAAGCCTATGATGGAATTACTCACGCACGGCGGTGAACATCATGAAATTGGTGATGGAGGAAGGTTGATAATGACGATGGCGACGGATTCCCCTCTCCGCAGCCCCGAATGGACTCCAGATCAGTCCTTCTAAGAGGTTTTAGGGCTTGGCGGCGGCTCCATATTGTAAAACATGATGAATCCTTCTCTTCTATTTTTTTCTCCGTGAAAGCAAATATATAGAATTGGAGTTGAGGTCGGAGGAGCTCCAGGGGGCCCAGGAGGTAGGGGCGCGCCCAGGGGGGCAGGCGCGCCCCCCACCCTCGTGGCTAGGGTGTGGGCCCCTGGTCTTCATCTTTTGCAAGGATTTTTTATTATTTCCAAAAAGACGTTCCGTGAAGTTTCAGGTCATTCCGAGAACTTTTGTTTCTGCACATAAATAACACCATGGCAATTCTGCTGAAAACAGCGTCAGTCCGGGTTAGTTCCATTCAAATCATGCTAGTTAGAGTCCAAAACAAGGGCAAAGGTGTTTGAAAAAGTAGATACGACGGAGATGTATCAACTCCCCCAAGCTTAAACCTTTGCTTGTCCTCAAGCAATTCAATTGACAAACTGAAAGTGATAAAGAAAAACTTTTACAAAATCTGTTTGCTCTTGTTGTTGTAAATATGTAAAGCCAGCATTCAAGTTTTCAGCAAAGATTATAAACTAACCATATTCACAATAACGCTTAAGTCTCATGTTTACTCATATCAATGGCATAATCAACTAGCGAGCAATAATAATAAATCTCGGATGACAACACTTTCTCAAAACAATCATAATATGATATAACAAGATGGTATCTCACTAGCCCTTCCTGAGACCACAAAACAAAATGCAGAGCACCTTTAAAGATCAAGGACTGACTAGACATTGTAATTCATGGTAAAAGAGATCCAGTCAAGTCATACTCAATGTAAACTAACAGTAATGAATGCAAATCACAACTGTGCTCTCCAACGGGTGCTCTTTAATAAGAGGATGATGACTCAACGTGAAAGTAAATAGATAGGCCCTTCGTAGAGGGAAGCAGGGATTTGTAGAGGTGCCAGAGCTCGGTTTTGAAATAGAGGTGAATAATATTTTGAGCGGTATACTTTCATTGTCAACATAACAACCAAGAGATGGCGATATCTTCCATGCTACACACATTATAGGCGGCTCCCAAACAGAATGGTGAAGTTTATACTCCCCCTCCACCAACAAGCATCAATCCATGGCTTGCTCGAAACAACGAGTGCCTCCAACTAACAAGAGTCCTAGGGGGAGTTTTGTTTGCAATTATTTTGATTTAGTTTGCATAAAGCATGGGACTGGGCATCCCGGTGACCAGCCACTTTATCATGAGTGAGGAACGGAGTCCACTCCTCTTGAGAATAACCCGCCTAACATGGAAGATACGGACAGCCCTAGTTGATACATGAGCTATTCGAGCATACAAAACAGGATATTTATTTGAAGGTTTAGAGTTTGGCACATACAAATTTACTTGGAATGGCAGGTAGATACCATATATAGGTAGGTATGCTGGACTCATATGGAACAACTTTGGGGTTTACGAAATTGGATGCACAAGCAGTATTCCTGCTTAGTACAAGTGAAGGCTAGCAGAAGAATGGGAAGTGACCAGCTAGAGAGCGACAACAGTCATGAACATGCATTAAAATTAATCAACACCGAATGCAAGCATGAGTAGGATATAATCCACCATGAACATAAATATCGTGAAGGCTATGTTGATTTTGTTTCAACTACATGCATGAACATGTGTCGAGTCAAGTCACTTAAATCATTCAGAGGAGGATACCACCCTATCATACCACATCACAACCATTTTAATAGCATGTTGGCACGCAAGGTAAACCATTATAAGCTCCTAGCTAATTAAGCATGGCACAAGAAACTATGATCTCTAATTGTCATTGCAAACATGTTTATTCATAATAGGCTGAATCAGGAACGATGAACTAATCATATTTACAAAAACAAGAGAGGTCGAGTTCATACCAGCTTTTCTCATCTCAATCAGTCCATCATATATCATCATAATTGCCTTTCACTTGCACGACCGAACGGTGTGGATAATAATAATAGTGCACGTGCATTGGACTAAGCTAGAATCTGTAAGCATTCAATAAACATGAGAAGACAAGGCAATATGGGCTCTTTGTCAGATCAACAATAATGCATATAAGAGCCACTTCAACAATTTAATTATGGTCTTCTCCTATCGACCCCCAAAGAAAAGAAAAGAAATAAAACTATTTACATGGGAAAGCTCCCAACAAGCAAAAAGAAGAACAATAAATCTTTTTGGGTTTTCTTTTTAATTACTACTACAAGCATGGAAATTAAAACTAGCTAAAAGCTACAACTATTTTTTTTCTTAAGGTTTATTAAACACACAAGAAGAAAGGATAAAAAGGAAATAAACTAGCATGCATGATACAATGAAAAAGTATGAGCACCGACATCTAGCAATGAGTGTGTGAACATAAATGTAATGTCGGTGAGAACTACATAATCCCCCAAGCTTAGGCTTTTGGCCTAAGTTGGTCTATGGCCACGGCTGGCCTGGCGGATATCCAAAGTTGTAACCGGGGTCGTACTGCGATGCAGCAGCTATTGCCTCATGAGCTTCCGCTTAGAGACGGGTCGTCTCCATCCTCCTCTTATACACGTCCGCCTCCTCCCTAGTTATAACATATCTCCCTTTTGCCTGAAAGTCAAAGAAAGCAGGAGCAGGGAGATCGACGTGATAGGTGCGTCGTCTGTCAAAGATTAGTCGGTACGAGAGGAACTGATCGTTCCTCTCAAAAAACTGATGATGAACCATGGCCTCATAATCCAAATAAGCAGGGGGCAACTCAATATCATCTTCACGTATGGTTATACCAAGAAAATTAGCTATGCGGCTTGCATAAATTCCACCAAAGAAATCTCCATTAAATCTATTAAGATGCAACCTACGTGCAACAATGGCTCCCAAATTATAAGATTTATCTCCTAACACAGCACTCCTAAGAATACTGAGGTCAGGGACACACATGTGACATGCCTCATCTTTACCATTAATGCATCTACCTATGAAGAGAGCAAAATAATGTATAGCAGGAAAGTGAATGCTCCCTATGGTAGCTTGTGTTATATCTCTAGATTCCCCCACAGTTATACTAGCAAGAAAATCTCTAAATTCAGATTTGCGAGGTTCCCTGACACTACCCCATTGTGGAAGTTTGCAAGCAGTGGTAAAATCCTCTAAGTCCATCGTATAAGATTTTTCATAAAGATCAAACCGGACAGTTGGAGAATTGCGTGAAGATGAAAATTCAAACCTCCTCACAAAGGAACTAGTGAGATAGTGGTACTGGCGGCACTTTTCCTCCTCGAAGCTCACAAGATCAGCGTTACGCAAATATGCGTTAAATTCTTCCTTGATTTCCGCTCAATCCATAAAGTCCTCTGAAGGCCATTCATAGGGCCGCACTGGGGCGTCCCTTGGTGGCTCATCATCAGCATCACTTATTGCAAGCCTGGGTTCTTGTTTCCTTGAAGAGCCACCTTGGTACATTTTCCTAAACATATTTCTTCCTCTGAAAAATTTCAATTTTTAGTAACTTAAAATAAAAGTGAACCAAACTCAACAATATTGATAGCCACTACTCCTACAAGTGCCTAGAGCCTATATCATGCATCAAAACTACTTGGAACCATATAAATTTGACATGCAAGCTCAAGAACAGGGTCACCTAGGCAGCGCCAATTTGCAATGAATAAAACACTAGAACAAAAACTAATTGGACCAATGGAGGAGTCACATACCAAGGAACAACCCCCCAAAGCAGTTTTGTGAGAGGTGCTTTGAGCAAGGAGATCAAAAATCGCAGCAAAATGAGCTAGAACTCGTGCTTGAGCTGGATAATGGTGTTTGTGCGAGGAAGAAGGAGTGTGTGGGTGTAGGAATAAGTGGAGGAGGGCCACCGTCGACCCACGAGGCAGGGGGGCGCGCCCAGGGGGTAGGGCGCGCCCTCCACCCTCGTGGCTAGGTGGATGCCCCCCTGATGTATTCTCAGTGCCAAATATTCTAGAAAAAATCATATTTAAATTTCAGGGCATTTGGAGAACTTTTATTTTTGGGGTATTTTTATATTGCACGGATAATTCAGATAACAGACAGAAAATACTATTTTATTTTATTTAATTTAAATAACAGAAAGTAAAAGGAGGGTACAGAGAGTTGTGTTTTCTAAATTCATCCATCTCATGATCATCAAAAGGAATCCACTAACAAGGTTGATCAGGTCTTGTTAACAAACTCATTCCGAACAACATGGAACCGGAGAATTTTCGAATAACGCTAGGTTACCTCAACGGGGATATGCACATCCCCAACAATAAAAATATCATATTTCTTCTTGACAGTTGGAAGAGGAAATTTAAAACCTCCAAAAATAATCGATGGAATTTTTCCAATAGAATTAATATTGTGGACTTGAGGTTGTTTCCTCGGAAAGTGTACCGTATGCTCATTACCATTAACATGAAAAGTGACATTGCCTTTGTTGCAATCAATAACAGCCCCTGCAGTATTCAAAAAGGGTCTTCCAAGAATAATGGACATACTATCGTCCTCGGGAATATCAAGAATAACAAAGTCCGTTAAAATAGTAACATTTGCAACCACAACAGGCACATCCTCACAAATACCGACAGGTATAGCAGTTGATTTATCAGCCATTTGCAAAGATATTTCAGTAGGTGTCAACTTATTCAAATCAAGTCTACGATATAAAGAGAGAGGCATAACACTAACACCGGCTCCAAGATCACATAAAGCAGTTTTAACATAGTTTCTTTTAATGGAGCATGGTATAGTGGGTACTCCTGGATCTCCAAGTTTCTTTGGTATTCCACCCTTAAAAGTATAATTAGCAAGCATGGTGGAAATTTCAGCTTCCGGTATCTTTCTTTTATTAGTAACAATTTCTTTCATGTACTTAGCATAAGGATTCATTTTAAGCATATCAGTTAATCGCATACGCAAAAAGATAGGTCTAATCATTTCAGCAAAGCGCTCAAAATCCTCATCATCCTTTTTCTTGGATGGTTTGGGAGGAAAAGGCATGGGTTTCTGAACCCATGGTTCTCTTTCTTTACCATGTTTCCTAGCAACAAAGTCTTTCTTATCATAACGTTGATTCTTTGATTGTGGGTTATCAAGATCAACAGCAGGTTCAATTTCTATATCATTATCATTGCTAGGTTGAGCATCAACATGAACATTATCATTAACATTATCACTAGTTTCAGGTTCATTACCAGATTGTGTTTCAGCATCAGAAATAGAAATATCATTTGGATTCTCAGGTGTTTCAGTAATAGGTTCACTAGAAGCATGCAAAGTCCTATCATTTTTCTTTTTCTTCCTTTTAGAAGGACTAGGTGCATCTATATTATTTCTCTGAGAATCTTGCTCAATTCTCTTAGGGTGGCCTTCAGGATACAAAGGTTCCTGAGTCATTCTACCAGTTCTAGTAGCCACTCTAACAGCATAATCATTATTCTTACTATTCAATTCATTGAGCAAATCATTTTGAGCTTTAAGTACTTGTTCTACTTGAGTGGTAACCATAGAAGCATGTTTACTAATAAGTTTAAGTTCACCTTTGACATTAGCCATATAATCACCCAAGTGTTCAAGCATATCAGCACTGCATTTTAATTCTCTACCAAAATAAGCATTGAAGTCTTCTTGCTTAACCATAAATTTATCAAACTCATCTAAGCATGGGCTAGCAAACTTAGTAAATGGGATTTCAGCTTTATCATATCTATAGAGAGAATTTACCTTTACTACCTGTGTCGGGTTATCAAGACCATGTATTTCTTCAATAGGAGATGGATTAAAATTATGCATTTCTTCGACAGGCGGTAAATTAAGACCATGTATTTCTTCAATAGGAGGTAAATTCTTAACATCTTCAGCTTTAATACCCTTTTCTTTCATGGATTTCTTTGCCTCTTGCATATCTTCAGGACTGAGAAATAGAATCCCTCTCTTCTTCAGAGTTGGTTTAGGAATTGGCTCAGGAAGTGTCCAATTATTTTCATTAGTCAACATATTATTTAATAGAATTTCAGCTTCATCCGGTGTTCTTTCCCTGAAAACAGAACCAGCACAACTATCCAGGTAATCTCTGGAAGCATCGGTTAGTCCATTATAAAAGATATCAAGTATTTCATTTTTCTTAAGAGGATGATCAGGCAAAGCATTAAGTAATTGGAGAAGCCTCCCCCAAGCTTGTGGGAGACTCTCTTCTTCAATTTGCACAAAATTATATATATATCCCTTAAGGAAGCTTGTTTCTTATGAGCAGGAAATATTTAGCAGAGAAGTAATAAATCATATCCTGGGGACTACGCACACAACCAGGATCAAGAGAATTAAACCATATCTTAGCATCACCCTTTAATGAGAACGGAAATATTTTAAGGATATAAAAGTAACGAGTTCTCTCATCATTAGTGAACAGGGTGGCTATATCATTTAATTTAGTAAGATGTGCCACAACAGTTTCAGATTCATAGCCATAAAAAGGATCAGATTCAACCAAAGTAATTATATCAGGATCAACAGAGAATTCATAATCCTTATCAGTAACACAGATAGGTGAAGTAGCAAAAGCAGGGTCAGGTTTCATTCTAGCATTAAGGGATTGCTGCTTCCATTTAGCTAATAACCTCTTTAGATCATATCTATCATTGCAAGCTAAAATAGCTCTAGCAGATTCTTCATCCAGAACATAACCCTCAGGAACAACAGGCAATTCATATTTATTAGGGGGAGAGTCTTCATCATCACTTTCATCAATATTATCAGTTTCAATAATTTCATTCTCTCTAACCCTAGCAAGTTGTTCATCAAGAAATTCACCAAGTGGCATAGTAGTATCAAGCATAGAAGCAGTTTCATCATAAGTATCATGCATAGCAGAAGTGGCATCATCAATAACATGCGACATATCAGAATCAATAGCAGAAGCAGGTTTAGGTGTCGCAAGCTTACTCAAAACAGAAGGTGAATCAAGTGCAGAGCTAGATGGCAGTTCCTTACCTCCCCTCGTAGTTGAGGGATAAATCTTGGTTTTTGGATCTCTCAAGTTCTTCATAATGATTAGCAGATATAAATCCCAAGTGACTCAAAGAATAGAGCTATGCTCCTCGGCAACGGCGCCAGAAAATAGTCTTGATAACCCACAAGTATAGGGGATCGCAACAGTTTTCGAGGGTAGAGTATTCAACCCAAATTTATTGATTCGACACAAGGGGAGCCAAAGAATATTCTCAAGTATTAGCAGCTGAGTTGTCAATTCAACCACACCTAGAAACTTAATATCTGCAACAAAGTATTTAGTAGCAAAGTAATATGATAGGAGTGGTAACGGTAGCAAAAGGTAATGATAGCGAAAGTAATGTTTTTGTATTTTGTAATGATTGTAACAATAGCAACGGAAAAGTAAATAAGCGAAGAACAATATATGGAAAGTTCGTAGGCAATGGATCGGTGATAGAGAATTATGTCGGATGCGGTTCATCATGTAACAGTCATAACCTAGGGTGACACAGAACTAGCTCCAATTCATCAATGTAATGTAGGCATGTATTCCGAATATAGTCATACATGCTTATGGAAAAGAACTTGCATGACATCTTTTGTCCTACCCTCCCGTGGCAGCGGGGTCCTAGCGGAAACTAAGGGATATTAAGGCCTCCTTTTAATAGAGTACCGGACCAAAGCATTAACACATAGTGAATACATGAACTCCTCAAACTACGGTCATCACCGGGAGTGGTCCCGATTATTGTCACTTCGGGGTTGCCGGATCATAACACATAGTAGGTGACTATAGACTTGCAAGATAGGATCAAGAACTCACATATATTCATGAAAACATAATAAGTTCAGATCTGAAATCATGGCACTCGGGCCCTAGTGACAAGCATTAAGCATAGCAAAGTCATAGCAACATCAATCTCAGAACATAGTGGATACTAGGGATCAAACCCTAACAAAACTAACTCGATTACATGATAAATCTCATCCAACCCATCACCGTCCAGCAAGCCTACGATGGAATTACTCACGCACGGCGGTGAGCATCATGAAATTGGTGATGGAGGAACGTTGATGATGACGATGGTGATGGATTCCCCTCTCCGGAGCCCCGAAGGGACTCTAGATCAGCCCTCCCAAGAGGTTTTAGGGATTGGCGGCGGCTCCACATCGTAAAACGCGATGAATCCTTCTCTTCTATTTTTTCTCCCCGAAAGCAAATATATAGAGTTGGAGTTGACATCGGAGGAGCTCCAGGGGGCGCGCCCAGGGGGCAAGCGCGCCCCCCACCCTCATGGCAAGGGTGTGGGCCCCCTGGTCTTCATCTTTTGCAAGGATTTTTTATTATTTCCAAAAAGACGTTCCGTGAAGTTTTAGGTCATTCCGAGAACTTTTGTTTCTGCACATAAATAACACCATGGCAATTCTGCTGAAAACATCATCAGTCCGGGTTAGTTCCATTCAAATCATGCAAGTTAGAGTCCAAAACAAGGGCAAAAGTGTTTGGAAAAGTAGATACGACGGAGACGTATCACCATGGCGTGTCACGGAGGTGGTGGTCCACCAGGGCCTAGACTCTCGGCTCCAATGCCGGCCGCTACGACGCCTCGGGCGCCTTTGCATGCTCAGTTGCCACCGCCCTGTGCGGGGGCTGCTCAACAGCCGCAGCTCCGTGCGGGGGGAGCTTCGCAGGCACCGGCACCGGTGCAGCAGCCCAAGGGCACTTCTCCACCGCATGTGGTCGCGCAGCCTCAGCCGAGCTGGGCGGAGCCGGCGCAAGCGGTGTTAGCGGGACACCCTCCCGCCGCAGCTAGGGCCGCCGGCGCATCGAGGTGGCGGCGGCGGTGGCATGGGTTTTCATCACTACCCAGCTTACCAAGGCAGAGAAGCTAGCCATGCTAGTCATGGTCCACCTTGGGCTCAATGGGGGGATGACAGATATGACGCATATGGCGAGGGTCAGCATCGCAGTTTGTCATCATTAGGCAGATGTCGCGGTTATGCTTAACAGAGCGATGGAACGATGGAGCGTCCATTTTACGGTCCTTCCGGAGGTTTTGTTGAGGGGGCATCTGGCCCGGACTACCAACGGAGAGGTGGTTACAGAGGTGTTCGTGCTGGCCGCGGTGGCAAGAACTACAACCGTCAGCCTCCACCGCCCGCTACTACCGCTTCCGACGTCGCTGAGCCGACAGTGTCCTCAAAGGTGCTTATTGTGCAGACGCAGGCGTTGTCTGGGCAGGTCATGGTGGCGGTTTCGGCCCTGGCTAATGCGGCAGTGCCCACGCGTGAGCTGGCAGTGGCGGGTGTTGTTGGTGTTTCTGACAAACCAGATGGTGAGAGAGCTAGCAAGTGGGCCCGTAAGAAAGAGAAAATGATTTTTTATTGCTGTGGTGAGCAGGGGCACTTCATTGCTGAATGTACTGTTGAACTGTGTGATACTTGCTACAAACCGGTGCATGCTACAGGGGAGTGCCCGCTATTGCATGAACCGATGCCCGGTGTTACAATTTATGGTGTGTGCTGCATTGAGTCGATGTTTTTCGAGTCTCCTAGTGCTATGGAGATCCCAAATGCGCCTTAGAGTGCGACCACGGGGGTGGTGAAAGTGACCAAGGGTGACTTGTCTGAAGCACAGATCATGCATAGGCTTAATGAGCTGGCTCCAGGTAACCTTCAGTGGGAGCTTATTCGGCTCGAGGCTAACATGTATAAGGTTGATTTTCCCTCAGCTGAGGACTTGCAGCGGCTACTGAGTTTTGGGTTGTGCAGAGTTCCTCGCACTGAGCGTATCCTCGAGTTTCATGAGTGTAAGAAGGTTGAGCCGAAGGGCAAGCCTCTCACTCAGGTTTGGCTCCGATTCTCGGGGGCACCTTCGAGGCCGCTAAATGATGTTCGAGTTGCGGCTAGCTTGGGGACACTGGTTGGGAAAACCGAGAGGGTAGATATGGCCTTTACCCAAGCAAATAGGGTGGCCAGATTGCTTGTCAGTATCCTGGATATCGAGTATGTACCAGATGTGGTTAAGTGGACTCATAGAGGCTTGATTTACAACCTTGAGATTGAGTTCGAGGACACCGAGTTTTTTTAGAGGCCTTGGCAGGGAATGATGTTGATATGCTTGATAAGGATGATGGTTAGGGTAACAAGGAGGTGCGAGAGGATGACCGTGGGCGTGATGTGTCTAACATCCCAGGTTCCGACGCGCCAGTGCCCGGGAAAGGGACTACACCCTCGACTGCTGCACACATGACCACGTTGAGATTTGGTTCATTTGAGCCTGCCTCTGCTCCTCCTAGATTGTGGAGCGATCTGGTGGAGTGTGATGATTTGCATGAGCGAATGCTTCTGCCCCTGGATTTTGCTGCTGCTGACGCACTGGGGGTGGTGGTTCCGAAGAGTTTGTTGTTGCGATAACCTTAGTGGAGAGTACACCGACTTCACCGGTAGTGATCGGTTTGGGCACTCGGTTGTGCTTCAATGGTAGGGATGATCTTGGGCAGGCGGCCCTTCGATCCTCCTCTCTGACTGGCGCGTCCACACCGACGAGGAGTCCGGCGACGATTGGTGTGGCGATGGTCGTGCCGTGGGCTAGCGGTGCGGCCGGATCGGGAGGAGGCGCGGGCAGGAGGCCTCCGCCCCTGCCTCTCCTATGGTGCGCATGGCGATGGCCGTGCCGCAAGCCAGCAGTACGGCCGGACTAGGAGCAGGGCGTGCGTAGGAGGCCTCTGCCCCGGCCTCTCCCATGGCGCACACGGCTACGGTGGCCGGACCAGGAGGGGGCGCGGGCAGGAGGCCTCCGCCCCTACCTCTCCTATGGCGCATACGGCTGTGGCGGTGTCCGCGGCGTCTTCTGGACTCGGGCTCTCGACACCCTCTCGGAGTGTTGCCTCGCAGCAGGTGACAAGCCCTATTGGGGGTTGGGCAGGAGGCCCCACCCCAAACATGGCCACTGAAGGAAATATGCCCTAGAGGCAATAATAAAGTTGTTATTTATATTTCCTTATATCATGATAAATGTTTATTATTCATGCTAGAATTGTATTAACCGGAAACTTAGTACATGTGTGAATACATAGACAAACAGAGTGTCACTAGTATGCCTCGACTAGCTCGTTAATCAAAGATGGTTAAGTTTGCTAGCCATGGACAAAGAGTTGTCATTTGATGAATGGGATCACATCATTAGAGAATGATGTGATTGACTTGACCCATCCGTTAGCTTAGCACTTTGATCGTTTAGTTCATTGTTATTGCTTTCTCCATAACTTATACATGTTCCTATGACTATGACATTATGCAACTCCTGAATATCGGAGGAACACTTAGTGTGCTATCAAACATCACAACATAACTGGGTGACTATAAAGATGCTCTACAGGTGTCTCCGATGGTGTTTTTTGAGTTGGCATAGATTGAGATTAGGATTTGTCACTCCGTGTATCGGAGAGGCATCTTTGGGCCCTCTTGGTAATGCACATCACTATAAGCCTTGCAAGCAATGTGACTAATGAGTTAGTTACGGGATGTTTCATTACGGAACAAGTAAAGAGACTTGCTGGTAACGAGATTGAACTAGGTATTGAGATACCAATGATAGAATCTTGGGCAAGTAACATACCAATGACAAAGGGAACAACGTATATTGTTATGCGTTTTGACCGATAAAGATCTTCATAGAATATGTAGGAACCAATATGAGCATCCAGGTTACGCTATTGGTTATTGACCAGAGATGAGTCTCAGTCATGTCTACATAGTTCTTGAACCCGTAGGGTCCGCACGCTTAACGTTCGGTGACGATCGGTATTATGAGTTTATGTGTTTTGATGTACCAAAGGTTGTTCGGAGTCCCGGATGTGATCACGGGCATGACGAGGAGTCTCGAAATGGTCGAGACATAAAGATAGATATATTGGAAGCATATGTTTGGACATCAGAATAGTTCCGGGTGAGCCGGGCATTTACCGGAGTACTCGGGGGTTACCGGAACCCCCCGGTGAGTATATCGGCTTTATTGGGCCTTAGTGGAAAGAGAGAGGGGAAGCTAGGACAGGCCGCACGCCCCCTCCCCCTTGGGTCCGAATTTGACTAGGGAAGGGGGGCGGCGCCCCCTTTCCTTCTCCCTCTTTCTTCCTTCCTTCCTCTCCTACTCCAACTAGGGAAAGGGGGGAATCCTCCTCTCGGTGGGAGTAGGACTCCACCTAGGGCACTCCATAGATAGGGTCGGCCCTCCCCTCCTCCACTCCTTTATATACGGGGGAGGGGGCACCCCATACACACACAAGTTGAACTCTTAGCCATGTGCGGTGCCCCCCTCCATAGATTTCCACCTCGGTCATATTGTTGTAGTGCTTAGGCGAAGCCCTGCGTCGGTAACTTCATCATTACCGTCATCACGCCGTCGTGCTGATGAAGCTCTCCCCCGACACTCAGCTGGATCTAGAGTTCGTGGGACGTCGTCGAGCTGAACGTGTGTAGATCGCGAAGGTGCCGTATCTTCGGTACTAGGATCGGTCGGATCGTAAAGATGTATGACTACATCAACCACGTTGTCATAAAGCTTCCGCTTACGGTCTACAAGGGTACATGGACAACACTCTCTCCTCTCGTTGCTATGCATCACCTAGATGGATCTTGCGTGTGCGTAGGAAAATATTTTGAAATTACTGCGTTCCCCAACAGTGGCATCTGAGCCAGGTCTATGCGTAGATGTTATATGCACAAGTAGAACATAGAGGAGTTGTGGGCGTGGGTATATACATATTGCTTGCCGTCACTAGTTGATTCTTGATTCAGCGGTATTGTTGGATGAAGCGGCTCAGATCGACATTACGTGTACGCTTACGCGAGACTGTTCTACCAACGTGCTTCGAACACAGGTGGCTGGTGGGTGTCAGTTTCTCCAACTTTAGTTGAATCGGATTCAATGAACAGGGTTCTTTCTGAAGATCAAAAAGCAATCACTATACCGCCTTGTGGTTTTTGATGCGTACGTAAGAACGGTTCTTGCTCAGCCCCTAGCAGCCACGTAAAACTTCCAACAACAAAGTAGAAGATGTCTAACTTGTTTTTGCAGGGCATATTGTGATGTGATATGGTCAAGACATGATGCTAAATTTAATTGTATGAGATGATCATGTTTTGTAACAGAGTTATCGGCAACTGGCAGGAGCCATATCGTTGTCGCTTTATTGTATGAAATGCAATCGTCATGTAATTGCTTTACCTTATCACTAAGCGGTAGCGATAGTCGTAGAAGCAATAGTTGGCGAGACGACAATGATGCTTCGATGGAGATCAAGGTGTCAAGCCGGTGACGATGGTGATCATGACGGTGCTTTGGAGATGGAGATCAAAGACACAAGATGATGATGGCCATATCATATCACTTATATTGATTGCATGTGATGTTTATCCTTTATGCATCTTATTTTGCTTAGTTTGGCGGTAGCATTTTAAGATGATCTCTCACTAAATTTCATGGTATAAGTGTTCTCCCTGAGTATGCACCATTGCTACAGTTCGTCGTGCCGAGACACCACGTGATGATTGGGTGTGATAAGCTCTACATTCACATACAACGGGTGCAAGCCAGTTTTGCACACATGAATACTCGGGTTAAACTTGACGAGCCTAGAATATACAGATATGGCCTCGGAACACTGAGACCGTAAGGTCGAGCGTGAATCATATAGTAGATATGATCAACATAGTGATGTTCACCATTGAAAACTACTCCATCTCACGTGATGACTGGACATGGTTTAGTTGATATGGATCACGTGATCACTTAGATGATTAGAGAGATGTCTATCTAAGTGGGAGTTCTTAAGCAATTTGATTAATTGAACTTTAATTTATCATGAACTTAGTACCTGATAGTATTTTGCATGTCTATGTTGTTGTAGATAGATGGCCCGTGTTGTTGTTCCGTTGAATTTTACTGCGTTCCTAGAGAAAGCTAAGTTGAAAGATGATGGTAGCAACTACACGGACTGGGTCCGTAACTTGAGGATTATCCTCATTGCTGCACAGAAGAATTATGTCATGGAAGCACCGCTAGGTGACAACCCCGCTGAGGAGCAACACCACATGTTATGAATGTCTGGCAGAGCAAAGCCGATGACTACTCGATAGTTCAGTGTGCCATGCTTTACGGCTTAGAACCGGGACTTCAACGACGTTTTGAACGCCATGGAGCATATGAGATGTTCCAGGAGTTGAAGTTAATATTTCAAGCAAATGCCCGGATTGAGAGATATGAAGTCTCCAATAAGTTCTACAGCTGCAAAATGGAGGAGAATAGTTCTGTCAGTGAACATATACTCAGAATGTCTGGGTACCACAACCACTTGACTCAACTGGGAGTTAATCTTCCTGATGATAGTGTCATTGACAAAGTTCTTCAATCACTGCCACCAAGCTAAAAGAGCTTCGTGATGAACTATAATATGCAAGGGATGGATAAGACAATTCTCGAGCTCTTCGCAATGGTAAAGGTTGCGGAGGTAGAAATCAAGAAGGAGCATCAAGTGTAGATGGTCAACAAGACCACCAGTTTCAAGAAAAAGGGTAAAGGGAAGAAAGGGAACTTCAAGAAGAACAGCAAGCAAGTTGCTTCTCAAGTGAAGAAGCCCAAGTCTAGACCCAAGCCTGAGACTGAGTGCTTCTACTGCGAAAGGACTGGTCAGTGGAAGCGGAACTGCCCCAAGTATTTGGCGGAGAAGAAGGATGGCAAAGTGAAAGGTATATTTGATATACATGTTACTGATGTGTACCTTCCTAATGCTCGTAGTAGCGCCTGGGTATTTGATATTGGTTATGTTGCTAATATTTGCATATCGAAACAGGGGCTACGGATTAAGCAAAGATTGGCTAAGGACGAGGTGACGATGTGCGTGGGAAATGGTTCCAAACTCGATGTGATCATCGTCGGCATGCTACCTCTACATCTACCTTCGGGATTAGTTTTAGACCTAAATAATTGTTATTTGGTGCCAGCGTTGAGCATGAACATTATGTCTGGATCTTGTTTAATGCGAGACGGTTATTCATTTAAATCAGAGAATAATGGTTGTTCTATTTATATGAGTAATATCTTTTATGGTCATGCACCCTTGATGAGTGGTCTATTTTTACTAAATCTTGATAGTAGTGATACACATGTTTATAGTATTGAAACCAAAAGATATAAGTTTAATAATGATAGTGCAACTTATTTGTGGCACTACCGTTTAGGTCATATTGGTGTAAAGCGCATAAAGAAACTCCATGCTGATGGACTTTTGGAATCACTTGATTATGAATCACTTGATGCTTGCGACCCATGCCTCATGGGCAAGATGACTAAGACTCCGTTCTCTGGAACAATGGAGCGAGCAACAGACTTGTTGTAAATAATACATACTGATGTATACGGTCCGATGAGTGTTGATGCTCGCGGCGGGTATCGTTATTTTCTTACCTTCACAGATGATTTGAGCAGATATGGATATATCTACTTGATGAAACATAAGTCTGAAACATTTGAAAAGTTCAAAGAATTTCAGAGTGAAGTGGAAAATCATTGTAACAAGAAAATTAAGTTTCTACGATCTGATCGTGGAGGAGAATATTTGAGTTACAAGCTTCGTCTTCATTTGAAACAATGCGGAATAGTTTCGCAACTCACGCCACCTGGAACACCACGGCATAATGGTGTGTCAGAATGTTGTAACCGCTCTTTATTAGATATGGTGCGACCTATGATATCTCTCACTGATTTACCACTATGTTTTGCGGATATGCTTTAGAGACAGTTGCATTCACGTTAAATAGGGCACCATCGAAATCCGTTGAGACGACACCTTATGAACTGTGGTTTGGCAAGAAACCCAAGTTGTCGTTTCTTAAAGTTTGGGGCTGCGATGCTTATGTGAAAAGGCTTCAACCTGATAAGCTCGAACCCAAATCGGAGAAATGTGTCTTCATAGGATACCCAAAAGAGACTGTTGGGTACACCTTCTATGACAGATCCGAAGGCAAGATATTCGTTGCTAAGAATGGATCCTTTCTAGAGAAGGAGTTTCTCTCGAAAGAAATGAGTGGGAGGAAAGTACAACTTGATGAGGTAATTGTACCTACTCCCTTATTGGAAAGTAGTTCATCACAGAAATCAGTTCCAGTGATTCCTACATCAGTAAGTGAGGAAGCTAATGATGATGATCATGAAACTTCTGATCAAGTTTCTACCGAACCTCGTAGGTCAACCAGAGTAAGATCCGCACCAGAGTGGTATGGTAATCCTGTTCTGGAGGTCATGTTACTTGACCATGATGAACCTATGAACTATGAGTAAGCGATGATGAACCCAGATTCCGCGAAATGGCTTGAGGCCATGAAATCTGAGATGGGATCCATGTATGAGAACAAAGTATGGACTTTGGTTGACTTGCCCGATGATCGGCAAGCCATAGAGAATAAATGGATCTTCAAGAAGAAGACTGACGCTGACGGTAATATTACTGTCTACAAAGCTCGACTTGTTGCGAAAGGTTTTCGACAAGTTCAAGCAGTTGACTACGATGAGACCTTCTCACCCGTAGCGATGCTTAAGTCCATCTGAATCATGTTAGCAATTGCCGCATTTTATGATTATGAAATTTGGCAAATGGATGTCAAAATGGCATTCCTTAATGGATATCTTAAAGAAGAGTTGTATATGATGCAACCAGAAGGTTTTGTCGATCCAAAAGGTGCTAACAAAGTGTGCAAGCTCCAGCGATCCATTTATGGACTGGTGCAAGCCTCTCGGAGTTGGAATATATGCTTTGATAGTATGATCGAAAGCATATGGTTTTATACAGACTTTTGGAGAAGCCTGTATTTACAAGAAAGTGAGTGGGAGCTCTGTAGCATTTCTGATATTATATGTAGATGACATATTGTTGATCGGAAATGATACTGAATTTCTGAATAGCATAAAAGGATACTTGAATAAGAATTTTTCAATGAAAGACCTCGGTGAAGCTGCTTATATATTAGGCATCAAGATCTATAGAGATAGATCAAGACGCTTAATTGGACTTTCACAAAACACATACCTTGATAAAGTTTTGAAGAAGTTCAAAATGGATCAAGCAAAGAAAGGGTTCTTGCCTTGTGTTACAAGGTGTGAAGTTGAGTCAGACTCAATGCCCGACCACTGCAGAAGATAGAGAGAAAATGAAAGTCATTCCCTATGCTTCAGCCATAGGTTCTATCATGTATGCAATGTTGTGTACCAGACCTGATGTGTGCCTTGCTATTAGTTTAGCAGGGAGGTACCAAAGTAATCTAGGAGTGGATCACTGGACAGCGGTCAGGAACATCCTGAAATACCTGAAACGGACTAAGGATATGTTTCTCGCTTATGGAGGTGACAAAGAGCTCGTTGTAAATGGTTACGTAGATGCAAGCTTTGACACTGATCCCGATGACTCTAAGTCACAAACCGGGTACGTATTTTTATTGAATGGTGGAGCTGTCAGTTGGTGCAGTACCAAGCAGAGCGTCATGGCGGGATCTACATGTGAAGCGGAGTACATAGCTACTTCGGAAGCAGCAAATGAAGGAGTTCATATCTGATCTAGGTGGCATACCTACTGCATCAGGTCCTATGAAAATCTTTTATGACAATATGGTGCAATTGCCTTGGCAAAGGAATCTAGATTTCACAAGAGAACCAAGCACATCAAGAGACGCTTCAATTCCATCCGCGGTCAAGTCAAGGAGGGAGACATAGAGATTTGCAAGATACATACAGATATAAATGTTGCAGACCTGTTAACTAAGCCTCTCTCACGAGCAAAACATGACCAGCACCAAGACTCCATGGGTGCTAGAGTCATCACAATGTAATCTAGATTATTGACTCTAATGCAAGTGGGAGACTGAAGGACATATGCCGTAGAGGCAATAATAAAGTTGGTATTTATATTTCCTTTTATCATGATAAATGTTTATTATTCATGCTAGAATTGTATTAACCTGAAACTTAGTACATGTGTGAATACATAGACAAACAGAGTGTCACTAGTATGCCTCTACTTGACTAGCTTGTTAATCAAAGATGGTTAAGTTTGCTAGCCATGGACAAAGAGTTGTCATTTGATGAATGGGATCACATCATTAGAGAATAATGTGATTGACTTGACCCATCCGTTCGCTTAGCACTTTGATCGTTTAGTTTATTGCTATTGCTTTCTCCATAACTTATACATGTTCCTATGACTATGAGATTATGCAACTCCCAAATACCGGAGGAACACTTAGTGTGCTATAAAACGTCGCAACGTAATTGGGTGACTATAAAGATACTCTATAGGTGTCTCCGATGGTGTTTGTTGAGTTGGCATAGATCGAGATTAGGATTTGTCACTCAGTGTATCAGAGAGCTATCTCTGGGCCCTCTCGGTAATGCACATCACTATAAGCATTGCAAGCAATGTGACTAATGAGTTAGTTATGGGATGTTGCATTACAGAACGAGTAAAGAGACTGCCGATAACGAGATTGAAGTAGGTATTGAGATACCGATGATCGAATCTCGGGCAAGTAACATACCGATGACAAAGGGAACAACGTATATTGTTATGCGGTTTGACCAATAAAGATCTTCGTAGAATATGTAGAAACCAATATGAGCATCCAGGTTCTACTATTGCTTATTGACCAGAGATGAGTCTCGGTCATGTCTACATAGTTCTCGAACTCATAGGGTCCGCACGCTTAACGTTCGGTGACGATCGGTATTATGAGTTTATGTGTTTTGATGTACCGAAGGTTGTTCAGAGTCCCGGATGTGATCACGGGCATGGCAAGGAGTCTCAAAATGGTCGAGACATAAAGATCGATATATTGGAAGCATGTGTTTGGGCATCGTAATAGTTCCGGGGTGAGTACGGGCATTTACCGGAGTACCGGGGGTTACCGGAACCCCCCAGGGAGTATATGGGCCTTATTGGACCTTAGTGGAAAGATAGAGGGGAAGCCAGGGCAGGCCGCGCGCCCCCTCCCCCTTGGGTCTGAATTGGACTAGGGAAGGAGGGCGGCGCCCCCCTTTACTTCTCCCTCTTTCTTCCTTCCTTCCTCTCCTACTCCAACTAGGGAAATGGGGGAATTGTTGGGGAACACGGTAATTTCAAAAAAATTCCTACACACATGCAAGATCATGGTGATGCATAGCAACGAGAGGGAAGAGTGTTGTTTATGTACCCTCGTAGATCATAAGCGGAAGCGTTATGACAACATGGTTGATGTAGTCGTACGTCTTCACGATCGACCGATCCTAGCACCGAAGGTACGGCACCTCCGCGATCTGCACACGTTCGGCTCGGTGACGTCCCACAAACACATGATCCAGAAGAGTGTCAAGGGAGAGCTTCGTCAGCACGACGGCGTGATGATGGTGATGATGATGCTACCGGAACAGGGCTTCGCCTAAGCACCGCTATGATATGACCGAGGTGGATTATGGTGGAGGGGGGCTTCGCACACGGCTAAAAGATCAATGATCAACTTGTGTGTCTATGGGGTGCCCCCCTCCCCCGTATATAAAGGAGTGGAGGAGGGGAGGGGCCGGCCTTCTCTATGGCGCGCCCTAGGGGAGTCCTACTCCCACCGGGAGTAGGATTCCCCCCTTCCCTAGTTGGAGTAGGAGAGGAAGGGAAGGAGGAGTAGGAGAGAAGGAAAGCCCCCCCCCCCCAAACCTATTCCAATTCGGCCTCCTACCCAAGGGGGGCACTACACCAACCCCATGAGGGCTGGTGTGCTTCCTTCTTATGGCCCATAAGGCCCATAACTTCTGCCGGGGGGTTCCGGTAACCTCCCGGTACTCCAGAAAAATGCCCAAACCACTCGGAACCATTCTGATGTCCAAACATAGGCTTCCAATATATCGATCTTTATTTCTCGACCATTTCGAGACTCCTTGTCATGCCCGTGATCACATCCGGGACTCCGGACAACCTTCGGTTCATCAAAACACATAAACTCATAATATCAATCGTCACCGAACGTTAAGCATGCGGACCCTACGGGTTCGAGAACTATGTAGACATGACCGAGACTCACTTCAACACAATAACCAATAGTGGAACCTGGATGCTCATATTGGTTCCTACATATTCTACGAAGATCTTTATCGGTCAAACCGCATAACAACATATGTTGTTCCCTTTGTCATCGGTATGTTACTTGCCCGAGATTCGATCGTCTATATCTCAATACCTAGTTCAATCTCGTTACCGGCAAGTCTCTTTACTCGTTCCGTAATGCATCATCCTGCAACTAACTCATTAGTCACAATGCTTGGAAGGCTTATAGTGATGTGCATTACTGAGAGGGCCCAGAGATACATCTTCGATACTCGGAGTGACAGATCTTAATCTCGATCTATGCCGACTCAACAAACACCATTGGAGACACCTGTAGAGCACCTTTATAATCACCCAGTTACGTTGTGACATTTGGTAGCACACAAAGTGTTCCTCCGGCATTCAGGAGTTGCATGATCTCATGGTCATAGGAACATGTATAAGTTATGGAGAAAGCAATAGCAACAAACTAAATGATCATCGTGCTAAGCTAACAGATGGGTCAAGTCAACAATCACATCATTCTCTAATGATGTGATCCCGTTAATCAAATGACAACTCATGTTTATGGTTAGGAAACATAACCATCATTGATTCAACGAGCTAGTCAAGTAGAGGCAAACTAGTGACACTCTGTTTGTCTATGTATTCACACATGTACTAAGTTTCCGGTTAATACAATTCTAGCATGAATAATAAACATTTATCATGATATAAGGAAATAAATAATAACTTTATTATTGCCTCTAGGGCATATTTCCTTCGGGAATCCTACTCCCGGTGGGAGTAGGACTCCCCCTAGGGTGTGCCATAGAGAGGGCTGGCCCTCCCCTCCTCCACTCCTTTATATACGGGGGAGGGGGCCCCCATAGGCACACAAGTTGATCTCTTAGCCGTGTGCGGTGCCCCCCTCCACAGATTTCCACCTCGGTCATATCATTGGAGTGCTTAGGTGAAGCCTTGCATCGGTAACTTCATCATCACCGTCATCACACCGTCGTGCTAACACTACAAGAAATATGTCAACTTGTGACCACCACTATTGGTCACTGAAAGGTCATGGTTTTTCATTTGCGACCTTTTTGTGACCAAAAACAGAAGGTCAAAAGCTGGCGGTCATAAACTGACTATAGCGACCTTTCTTCTGGAATGGTCGAAGACGTTTATGACCAAAATATGTCTACTGTGGCATTTTGGTCACTAGCAACCTCCCCAGGCCATGTAGGCATCCAGCGTGGCAATCTGACGTGGCACAAGATTCAGCCCAGTCCAATTCGATTTTCTACATGGGCCTAGCCCAACAATTCGGCCTATTTGTGTTTTTTCTGTCTGTCAATTTTTGGTTGGGTTCATGGGCCAAGCCCAATATTGCAGCCTTTTTATTGTTGGGTTGTGGCCTTTTTGTTTAAACGAATTTAGTTTTTTTCCAAAAGAAGGGTCCACTAGTCAGATGGGTCCCAGTTGCCAGGTTCTAGTAATAGGTTCCCATTTGTCATGTTGTGGTAAGTGGGTCCCATCAATTGAGACTCATATTCTTCACATTTCAAGCATTATTTAGATTTTCGGAGACAAAACACACATGATACTTAAATAAGAGCAACCAGATCACATAATACAAGCTCTATCCATTCCAATACAAAAGACCATACTGCTTTACAAGCTCTACAATTGTAATATAGTACTGCTTTACAAGCTCCTTCCATGTGATCACAAACTACCTGCTCCTGTCGTGAACATACTGGACTCGCTGGATGAACATAGTTGCCAACAAACAAAAGTAAGAAAAACAGGGTGAGTTCTTAGATTCACACTCCTAACAAGCTCTACTAGATGAACAACATGCCGGACTCGCTCGACGACCATAGTCAGGGCTGGGAACAAACAAAACAACAACATGGCTTCCACCGTCATCCTGTTACATGAATCAGAGAAGAATTAGAATAACTGGGGGAAATATATGTCGTAGCTAACAAAGTAAGAAACAATAGTTAACAAGTCTGGGTCGTAGAAACTAGAAGTGTCCCTTCAGAGAGACAAGAACTTAGAATTGATGCATGGATTTTATTCTAAACAGCATAAACACCATGGCAATAACAAATTAACAGTAACAAGATCAGTGTTAGCAGAATTAAGTACAAGGCAATCACGGGTACCAATCCAGTGCAAGTTAATAGAGAAAATATGTCAAAGTTACTCAGATTTACTAATGTGTTTTTCATACTACCAAATTGAAGGTAAAAGATGTGTACTGATTCAACACTGCAAACTGATTTCTGAAAGCTTTACCAAAACATTGTTTAGTCGCTTGGTGCTAAAGCGATAGATGTTGAACACTAACTGCCAGCGATAGTAACAACCAGCAGGTACTAACCAGCAGGTACTGCACCTACGACCGCCATCACTAGCTTGGAAGCAATAAGCACAGCATAGGTAGGATAGGAATCATCCTGGTTGAGTGTTCACGAATCACCTACATGTACCAGACCCCACCTACCTATCCAAATTGGTAAACAATTCAGATTTGCTCAATGATCATGCAGGCTAAAGTTAGAGAATATGCCCAGAATGACAATGCCAAACCGTTTACATGTACCAGATTCCATCCACTGGTCCAAATTGCTACCTAATCAGTTCACATATACTTGCAGAATATCAACAAACATGAACAACGTGGCCAACTCAAATCAGAGTGTTTGGACGAGCAGTGCGTCTATCTCGGCAAGCCAATGATTAGCATTTAACACTTTTGAGCAAAGAGGCAAAACGAAGACTGGTGGGAAGGGCTCTAAACTACAATCCAGCACATGATTCCTCAGCCTCAGATGCAGCTGCCCACCTGCGGTGCTTTCTCACGCAATCGTTACCAAGGTGCAGCGACAGAGATCCTGGTGGGTGCCGGTGGTCTCGTCCCTGACGGAACATTGCAGCGACGCATTAGTCAAATCGGGACCAAGCAATTCACAAATTGGGAGGGGGTGGGATCAGGGCACGCGCGTGGTTGATACCTTGGGGTACTGCTGCTGCTGGTGCTGGGGCGGCGGCCTTCTTGCTGGCCTTGCATGGCCCCTCATCGTCTCCTCACGCACGGGCGCGCCGGCCGTCGTGGTTCCGGCGACCTCGGACGAAGAGGAGGGCGTCAGCGTCCTTGGAGCGGAAGCAGAGGAGACCGATGGAGCGGAGACCAGTGGCGGGGTCGGAGACGAGCACAAACGCGTTGCTGGAGTTGCAGATGGTGAAGACGGGTGTGCTGGTGAGTGCGTGCGCGACCTCATTGGGCCCGAGCGTGAGGGACTAAGCGGCACTACAGGGCCCCGGCGAGCGCGGGACGGCGAAGCGAGAGGTGAGGTTGGAGAGTAGTGCTGGAGGAAGGAGGAACGAGAGTAGTCAGCGGCGGCTGCGTTGCCGCAGAAGCTGCAGAGGAGCATGGTGTGCGGCGGTGGGACGCGGGAGCTTCGAGAGGTGGGAGGGAGAGGGGAGGGGGAGCTCAATCTAAGGGAGGGAGACGGTGGTGGCAGGGATCGAGGGGAGCGCCATCGATGGCGGCGGCAAGGAGATGGGGGGAGGAGGGGTGCGATGGGAGGAGGGGATTGATGGGATCTGGGTAGGGTTTGTGTTGGGGATATCACTACTGGGCGTAAACCGGCCTATCTGGGCCGGGTTAACTTCGTCAGTAGTTAAGTATGTTAAAGCCCAAGAAGGCAGATGAGGGCTCAAGGCCCATAGTCGGTTCAAGGCCTGTAGCCGTAAACCGGCGTTGGTATTTAACTTGTATTGTAAGTTAGGAATAAGTAGAGACCAAACCGGACACATCTATGAGCCGATATTGGGACTCTGTGAACCGACGGGCGTCACTCGTGTATATAAGGGGACGACCCGGCGGCGGTTCAAGGACAACAGACAACAACTCGAGACATAGGTGAAGCTTGTTTGCTCCCTGGTCATCGAAACCCCATCAATTCCATCACAACTAGACGTAGGCTTTTACCTTCATCGAAGGGGCCGAACTAGTATAAACTCTCTTGCGTCCCTGTGTCCGCTTTAACCCCTTCAAGCTAACCCGTCGCGATGGCTCCACGACTAAGTCCTTTCTCTAGGACATCTGCCGTGACAAAACCACGACAGTTGGCACCCACTGTGGGGCAATCGCACGATGGTTTCAAGTTCTTGGAGGGCCGCTTCGAAGGACTCGAGGCCTACGCCGTAGGCCGGATGAATAAGAGTCGTCGCGGCAAGCTTTACATCGACGATGCAGGCTGGGGCCCCGAGGCCGGCTTAGTTGAGTACGGGTACCGGGTCCCCTTTGGTGGCATACACGTTTTCATTGGCAAGATCGGAGAACCGGGCCCTGAGCCGGATATCTGCACCGACCTTGTCGAAACGGCTCAGCATGCGCGATCTGCCCGGGTTAAACCGGCCATGAAGCGTGCCTTCGTGGGAGTCATCCATGGAGGAGTTCATGAGGATGGATCGGGATCTGGCGGCGAGACCGTCATTTACTCCGGCGATGAGTCATCAACTGGAGAAACCGAATCTCTATATCAGCTACAAGATGGCCGGATTGGGGGCTGTTCCGATGGAGACAGTATTCCGGACCCCTCTGATCTGCCCAACCGAGTTGGAATATTCATGGCCGGCACACAAGCAGCGCTTCATTCTTCGATCGCTGCGACAACAACCTCCGGTTCAGCAGCGGCGACGGCTGCCGGGGTAGGAGGCCCTGTGTGCCTGCCGGCGTAAGTACTATCAGAGCTATTTGATGCATTGGTTGTGCTTATGGCGGAAGCTAATCCGGCGGATCAGGACATCCACAACACGGAGATTGCAAAGGTAAGGGAACAGATCACCCAGGCCAAGGCGGACCTGGCAGCTGAGGATACCAGGATGGCTACAGAGCGGGCCGCTCTAGACGCACAAGCCTACAGGCTCATGCTGGACCAGAACGCGTCGCATGAAATCATGAGGAGGAAGTACCGATCCCGTTTGCCTCCGGTTTTCGAGGCCAGAGACCTTTTCAACACCCCGGGAGCAGGAACCAGTAATCCGCTGGAGGGAAACCGGGTGGAAGCTCCTGGGACTGGTGCACCGGTTCAGCCTCGTCGGATGGATCCGCCTCGTCAAAACACCGTTATACCTCAGGCTGTTTCAACACCTCCGGGTCACTACTCTAACCCAGTGGACAATCTCGTCGCCGCTGCTGCACGGCTGGAGGCCATTCCAATTGAAGGTGACTCACCGCAGGCGATAGAGACGCGACGGGTCAAGGAGCTTCTTAGGACAGCTTTGGACCAACAGGAAGCATACTCGTACAGCTGTGACCGGATCCACTCGACCCCTCGCCCAAGCCGGAGCTATAGCGGGCGTATGGAGGAACCGGCAGTGTCAAGTAATGCACGACGTGGAGCACCCCGCGGCAACAACCCGGCGGGTGGTGCTGATAACGCTCAGGAAGTGGTGGACCGGGCCCGAGCACGCAGGGAGGCCGAGTTAGCCGCACAATATCAGGCTCGACAGCTTACGCCGGTTCATCCAACTATTTCGGTCGAACCCGGTGTTACTTCTAGCTCTTTGGGGGTGCCTTGCCTTGTCTCCGCTTTACGTAATGTGCGCCTGCCCAAGGATTTCAAGGGCCTGCGCAAGGTACCAAATTACACGGTGGATCAACCCCCAGAGACATGGGTGGAGAGCTATGAGATGGCCATGGAGATGCTGGATGTGGATGATGCGGCATGTGCAAAATACTTCACCATGATGCTTGAAGGAACGGCCCGCACTTGGTTAAAAAGCTTACCGGCCAATTCTATCAGTTCATGGGCCCAATTACGAGCCCGGTTTATCAATAATTTCAAGGATACATGTAAGCAGCCCATGTTGATAGTAGACTTAGCTGCCTGTGTCCAGGAGGAAGGAGAATCGATGACTCATTGGGTGCGCCGGGTCTCACGAGTGTTGCATTCATTAGACCGCATCAACGCTGACACCGCAGTCTTAACCCTAGAAGGCAACTGCCGGTTTGGGCCCCTAAAGCTGAAGTTGGGACGGATGAAGCGCCATTGCACTGACATGGGGACCTTCATGGCTGCTTTGGTAAAGTATGATGATTCTGATAGTACCAAGGATCCCGAATCTGGTGATGACAAGGCAGGGAAGGGAAAGAGGAACAGCAACTCCAAAGGTCAGCAGCATCACTGGGCAGGCAATGGTGGTGGAGGCAAGCGTAAAGCGGATGGTAACATGGACTTTGTGGCTAATACCAACGCGCAGGACAATGGCCAGCGACGCAAGGGTAAACCGAAAAATCGCAGTGGGGCACCCAACCCTAACCCGGACCGCCTAAATTATCTACTGAGCCAGCCCTGTCCAAGACATGGGACGAAGCAGGTGCCAGCAAACCACCTTTGGAAGGATTGCTTCATTATGCAGGAGTTCAAGAATTCTAATGCTTTCCGGTATGATCATGGCTCCAGCGATGGCTCAGGATCCGGGCCGGGTTATGGTGGAGGAAATTCCGGTTCAGGATTTAACGGTAATCCGGGCGGACATAACAGTCAAAATAATCAGAACAACCAGGGTGGTTACAACCAGCAACAGTCAGGTTACCAGATCAACCCAAAGAAATTGAATAGTGGGCAGTACCATGTCTTTACCACTAGCTTGGACAAGCGAGACCGGAAGGTTCAGAGGCGGGCAGTCAACTCTGTTGAACCGGCTGTGCCCCGTTATCTACGCTGGTCTGAACAGCCAATCATATGGAGTAGAGAGGATCACCCTCCCCAGGATGGTAATCCGGGTCAGTTGGCTCTGGTGGTGGCGCCTCAGGTGGGAGGTTACAAGTTTACCAAAGTGCTCATGGATGGAGGGAGCAGCATTAATATTTTATACTATGAGACCTTCCGTCGTATGGGACTAACAGATAAAAATCTCAAACCGTCTAATACGGTGTTCCACGGTGTGGTACCTGGCAAGTCAGCATACCCTGTTGGTAAGATAGCTCTGGAAGTGGCCTTTGGAGATGATCATGATTCCAGGTCGGAAACATTGACGTTTGAAGTAGTAAAAATCCAAAGTCCATATCACGCCCTGTTTGGGCGACCGGCCTACGCCAAGTTTATGGCACGGTCCTGTTATGTGTATTTGCAGCTCAAGATGTCGGGTCACAAGGGGACAATAACGGTTCATAGAAACCGTAAAATTGCTTTGGAATGCGAGGAAGGAGATGCGACCTACACAGAGTCGGTTTGTGCCATGGAGGAGCTGAAGTATTATAAGGAAAATGTTGATCCGGCGGACATGACTCCATTAAAGAAGCCAACTATGAAGCATGATCCGGCCCTAAAGTTCAAATCGGCAGCAGAAACTAAGCTTGTTGACTTCGTACCTGGCGATTCGTCCAAGCAGTTCAGCATCAGTGCCAACTTGGATCCGAAATAGGAAAGTGCGCTCATCGAGTTCATCCGTGAGAATCGGGACATTTTTGCATGGAAGCCCTCTGACATGCCAGGTGTACCGAGGCAACTCGCCGAGCACACCCTTAATGTGGATCCTAAATAAAAACCGGTGAAACAGTTCCTCCGCCGGTTTAACGAAGAAAGACGCAAGGCGATTGGAGAAGAGGTAGCCAGGCTCTTAGCAGCTAGCTTTATTGTTGAAGTTTTTCATCCTGAATGGCTTGCCAATCCGGTGCTGGTCCTTAAGAAAAACAGCACCTGGCGCATGTGTGTGGATTACACAGATCTTAATAAGGCTTGTCCAGCAGATCCTTTTGCCCTCCCCCATATTGATCAAATTATTGATGCTACGGCGGGTTGTGAGCGTTTAAGTTTTCTGGATGCATATTCTGGCTATCATCAGATCAAAATGGCAGTTAAAGACCAGGAGAAAACGGCATTCATAACTCCCTTTGGAGCCTTCTGCTATGTGTCTATGCCCTTTGGGCTCAAGAGTGCACAGGCAACTTATCAACGGTGTGTACAAAATTGTCTTCACAAGCAGATTGGCTGTAATGTACATGCTTACGTGGATGATATCATGGTTAAGTCCAGGGAGAAGGAGACACTGGTTGACAATTTGAAGGAAACCTTTGATAACCTGAGGACGTACAAGATGATGCTTAATCCAGCCAAGTGTGTCTTTGGTGTACCGGCAGGCAAGTTATTGGGTTTTCTGGTGTCCAACAGGGGAATTGAGGCTAATCCGGAGAAGATCACAGCCATCACCTCCCTGGCTAAACCGAAATGTATCAATGATGTTCAACGCCTGGTAGGCCAGATTGCTGCGTTAAGCCGGTTTATCAGCCGCCTTGGTGAGAAGGCAATCCCTTTCTATCAGATGTTGAAGAAGATGGATCAGTTTGTCTGGAGTTCCGCTGCTGATGAAGCGTTTGAGGACTTAAAGCGGCAATTGGTCAATCCACCTGTGCCCGCCGCTCCCGTTGACAAGGAGCCGTTATTACTATATGTTGCTGCTAATGCTCGTGCGGTCAGCGTGGCTATTGTGGTGGAGCGAAAGGAGGCAGGTAAGGAGCATTCAGTTCAACGTCCGGTCTATTATATCAGCGAGGTACTCATTGAGTCCAAGCAAAGGTATCCGCATTGGCAGAAGCTGGTATACGGAGTTTTTATGGCAAGCCGGAAGCTTAAGCAATACTTCCAAGGGCACCCGATTACGGTGGTCAGTTCTGCTCCTTTGGGGGATATCATCCAGAACCGGGAAGCGACTGGCCGGATTGCCAAGTGGGCTATAGAACTTGGGCCGCACGGATTGAAGTATGTGCCTCGGACGGCGGTTAAGTCTCAAGCACTTGTTGATTTCATCAATCATTGGACAGAACTGCAAGCACCTGAAGAAAAGTTGGATCACGCATATTGGACCATCCATTTTGACGGATCCAGGCAATTGGAAGGCTCGGGGGCTGGAGTCGTATTAACTTCCCCACGAGGTGATACGTTTTGTTATGTTCTCCGCTTAATGTTCCCTTGTACTAACAATGCAGATGAGTATGAAGCCTTGCTCCATGGTCTACGGATGGCTAAGGAGATGAATCTAAGTCGAGTTAAGTGCTTCGGTGACTCGGACCTCGTGGCTCAACAAGTATCTGGCACTTGGGATTCTAAGGACCCACTCATGGCAGCGTATCGTCGTGAGGTGGATATTGTTGCAGGTCACTTTAAAGGCTATCAGGTGGACCACGTGGACTGACGGAAGAATGAAGCGGCACACGCTCTAAGCCGGCTGGGCTCTCAGCGCAAACCGGTTCCGCCCAATGTTTTTTTGGATGTGCTGCACAACCCGTCGGTCAAGCTCCCTGGTGAAGCGGATTTGGCTATTCCTGATCCGGAGGCTCAATTGGTGGCAGCTCTTCATGTCATTCCGGATTGGATGCTTCCTTATCTGGTGTACATGAACCGGGGCGAGTTACCAGAGGATGAGACTCTGGCTCGACAGATAATCCGACGGTCCAAGTCCATGACTATTGTCAATGGCGAGTTGCATCATTACAGTGTATCAGGGGCATTTCAACGTTGTGTGTCTCTTGAAGAAGGCTGTGAAATTTTGCGTGAGATCCATGAAGGAGATTGTGGTCATCACGCCGGTTCGAAATCTTTGGTAGCTAAAGCGTTTCGCCATGGCTTCTATTGGTTAACTGCTCATGCTAATGCGGAGGATCTGGTCAGACGATCTGACGGTTGCCAAAAGTTTTCAAGACGTGCTCATGTGCCGGCTCAAGAATTGAGAATGATTCCAATTACTTGGCCATTTGCAACTTGGGGGCTGGATATGGTCGGGCCCTTCAAAAGGTCCAAAGATAAGAAGACTCACCTCTTGGTGGCGGTTGACAAGTTTACAAAGTGGGTGGAGGCAGAACCTGTTAGCAACTATGACGCAGCCACGGTAGTTCGGTTCATCAAAAAAGTGATTTTTCGGTTTGGCTTTCCACACAATATCATCACAGATAATGGTACCAATTTGTCCAAGGGTGCCATGAAGGAGTTCTGCGACCGGGAGCACATCCGGCTTGACGTTTCATCTGTATCACACCCATAGTCCAATGGTCAAGCAGAAAGGGCTAATCAAGAGATTTTGAGAGGCATCAAGCCCCGGCTTATGGTTCCTTTGCAGAGAACACCGGGTTGTTGGGTAGAAGAATTACCATCTGTGTTATGGAGCATTAATACCACACCCAACAGATCAACAGGATACACACCATTCTTCATGGTCTATGGAGCGGAGGCGGTTCTCCCTAGTGATATCCGTCATGATTCACCTCGTGTGACGGCTTATGTTGAAGCGGGCAACGAGACAGCACGGCAAGATGCTTTGGACCAGTTGGATGAAGAGTGTGACATAGCAGCTGCTCGCTCAGTGATTTACCAACAGGATCTTCATCGTTATCACAGTCGCCGAGTTAAAACCAGAACCTTTCAAGAGGGAGATTTGGTGCTTCGGCTCATCCAAGACCAGACTGATATGCATAAGCTATCCCCACCTTGGGAGGGACCTTTTGCGGTCAGCAAGAATCTGCACAACGGGTCATACTATCTGATCGATATTCGAGAGCATAAAGACTCACGTACATCAGAGGAAGAGACCAACAGGCTATGGAACATAGCTCATCTTCGGCCTTACTATACCTGAGCCATTGGCTCCACTTATGTACATATTACGATGATGTATATATTATGATTAAATATAATAAACCGAAACCTCAGCTAAAGCGGGGTATCTATTCTTTTACATCATGTGTGGTTACACAGAGTTATTCTAAAGCGGCCTCCGGTTTACCCCTTGAGTTAGCTTTTCAAAAGCATCATGTTATATCACTTGGTGGCTTGGTCGTGTCCGAACCAATGCAATACCTCTTGATAGGCGAGAGCCACCAGATCACTTGGGGACTTGGTCACGTCTGAACCAGTCATGCCTCTTGATCGGCCTAAGGCCACAGAATCACTTGGGGGCTTGGTCGAACCCGAACCATTGCCATGCCACTTGATCGGCATAAATGCCACGGTTTCATTTGGGGACCTGGCTGACTTGAACCATAGCTACACCTATCGGGAGCTTGGTCGTGTCCGACCATGGTAACGCCATCTGATCAGCTCAAATAAGCCTCTTTTTGCAAACGGTTTTGTCATTGCCTTTGCTTCACATTTTTCTTTGAAAGATATTTCTTTCTTTTTATTGCGTTTTTTAAACCGACAAAGTTTTAAGCCGGTTCAAACTGTCAATTGACGGAACACGGTCCATTTTAATCCGGAGACTATTTGCTCGGTTTGATTTTTTGTTAACATCCTATTACGGAGTAACACGGTGTTTATTATAACCCGGCATGGTTTACATGGTAAACCGGCATCATATATATACAGGAGCTGCTATCTCCTCCAACAGTGTGGGTTTATAAAACTCCGCTTCAAGATTGGCCAAGCCAACTTCACGTCCAACGATGGCAGGTATTATGTATCTCAAAATTTGGTCATATACTTAAAAATTTCGGATGTTTTGATTTCATGTATGCAGACATCATATTCCGCCTGACGGTACAACCGCGGTGGCACTTTAAGATTTTTATTGCAGAAAGTACTTTGGAAAGTTCATCACCCAAAGGAAGAGCAAGTTGCAGTAATTATGCACGAAGGCATATCAGCATCAAAAGTATCAGCTAGCCTATTACAAGGCAACACGGTGCCCACAATAAGATCATTGTTTTTCGCAAGGGAGAAGCAGTTTTAAACCGGCTTCCGGTTCAAGCTTGGTCACCAGCCCGGCCTGATGGTTGTGGGTCATCCCGCGCCGCTTCAGCTTCAGTTTCTCTACCCAGCGGCTGGAAATCAACAGTTGTCCAGTCAATTCCCATTAATGCTTGAAAGACAGCTTCATCATGGATCAGCAACGATGGGTCAATATCGAGAGCATAAGTATGCTTACGGATTGGAGGGATAAGATTTTACGCTTCATGAATTGGTGCAGCTACTCGCTTGTTTTGATTGTCATATTGGGCTTGATAATGAGACAAGTCTGCTTCTTCAGCCAATTGACAAGCTAGTGGACGCACCTCCCGGTTTATTGCTCGCAGATCCGCTTCACTAAACTCTGACCCATCTTCCTTCAAGCTGGGATAGCCCTGAGCCGCTTCAATAGGGTCAAAATCTGGCACCCAAGCTTTTGCCCGGATTAAGGCAATGATCGCACCGGTTCGAGCAGCAGATTTCTTCAGCTCTTCAACCCGGGCAGGATGCACCGACAGTTTCATCAGAGTGTCCTGAATCAAAGTGGGCTCCGGCTTGTTGTGGGATGCAGTACAGATGATCCGTTGTGCACCAGTGTACAGTTGTTCGATCAACGTGTAGGCAGCTTTCAATTTCTTCCGCACATCTGACCCCAAGTGACCAATGCGTGTCCCTGAAATATCACCAAGGGTTAACAAACCGGTAGCTCTGTAAGACGGCAGAATCAATTCAAAAATCAAACCGGCTTACCAAAGATAGCAGCAGTCATGGCATGCACGTGCCGCTTTATGCTAGTCAGTTCATCCACCACCGGTTTTAGTGCAGCCTCGGCGTCTTCTGCTCGTTTGTTTAAAGCGGATTTTTCAGTAGCCCAATCCGCCCGCTCCTTCTTGAAATCCTTCTTAAGTTGTTCCATGACGCTTAAGGCGCTGATCAACTCCTCTTTTGCTTTTGAGGTTTCAGTCTGTTGGGACTTCAGATTTTCTTGGAGATCAGTGATTTGGGTCTCTTTTGTCTTCAGCTCAGCCTGCATACAGACAGTTATATGATTCAGCAAGCAGTGCAAGAATTGAAGCACCAACCACATAACAAGTTATCCACTTGGTGCTTGGGGGCTAATGCCTATTTGATCGTCATCTTTCAATTGATTACAAAGTCCCAAGCTCAATACAAGTATTCAACTTGGCACTTGGGGGCTAATGGCTATTTGTTCAAAAAAGTTCTGATGCGGAGATATTAATTACTTAAGTCACGGTTTAACAACACTAAGTTGAACCAGCCCTTGGGGGCTACATCAGCGAATTTCGAGGCATTAAGATTTATATTAGTAAGTCCCGGTTTGAAAGAAGATTACAAACCGGCCCTTGGGGGCTAGGAGAGTCAGCAAGAATTGAAGCATACAAGCAGGAAAGAGCATATGGAAGTTACCTCATATTTATCTTTCATCATGTTAACCAGACCGGCTTCATAGTCACGACTGGTATACAGCCGGTTCAGATAGCCGAAATGGATGTCTTGGGCGTTTAGAGCAGCATAAGTCGCCAGATCAACATTCCACTTGCCTTTGCCAAAGGCAGCAAATTCTTCCTTGGCAGTATGTTTAGACAAAGCGACAGGATTGCCTGGCTCTGTGCGACCAATGCCAGTAATGACAACCTCATCATCCTTGGCATCACCGGTTTGAACTGGGGCCGTTGGCTTATCAGTAGGCTTTGTTGGATTGGTGGATTTCTCAATCCGGATGGGGCTTGTGGGCTGGTTGACAGGACTTGAGGTATCAATAGGCCTCTCTTCAGCAATAAGATCGTCATCTCGCTGCGGTGGATCATTGGGTATGTCTTCAGGAATAGCTGCTTCAAGATCTGGTGTTTTGCCCGGTTCAGGGACGGCATCCTCCTCGGCCGCTTTATCCAGGCGAGCTTTTTTGCTCGGCCTAGGCTTGGCCCTGAAAGGAATAACAAAGTCAAATACAGCATATGTTCCAAGGTGATGTACCGGACATATTAAGATAAGTATGGCTTACCCAAGCACCGTTTTGAGCGGTGGCAGCTGAGTAGCCGACGACTCGCCAGAGGATGAGTGGGAAGTAACCTGATAATCGGAGTCAGATGAATTAAGAGGTTGACGAAAACAGCCCGCTTTAAGACAAGCACTGACAAGAAAATTAGAGACCTCTGAACGGCGTTTCTGAACTGGACTGTTCGGTAAACCGGTGGAGGTAACTACCTGGCCGCTGTGCCGGGTTGTGCGGCGAGCTTCGTGCTGTTGGGTCTTCATAAGAAATTTGGGATCCAAGTAAGCAAGAGGATGAGAAAATTTAACTTTCCAGTTTGCCTGACGGATTTTTAGTGAAGGCAAAGGATCTGAATCGGAAGAGAGAATAATTACCTCTGCAGCATCAGCATGGCTGGCTTCGGCATCATCCTGACAAATATCACCATCAATAAGACGCATGAAAAATAAGCCAAGTGAGTCAAGCCCTACCTCAAGGTCCGGATTATCCACATCATCATCAGGGGCCGGATTAGAGGATGCAGTAGTTCTTTTCCTGTGGGCAGTCTTCTTCACAGCTTTAGTCTTTTGCCGGGTTGATCTTTCTGGTTTGTCTGGTTTTTCTGGTTTCTCCTGCGGCAGTTTCTTGCTCCAAAACGGAGCATTGCCCTGGTTACACAGACACTGATATTAAACAATGACCAGATATATCAATAACAGGTTCAGCAAAAAGAAAAATCAAACTCTTACAGCTGGCGGTTTGTTGGTGGCACAGAAGGGAAGCAGGCCGGTTTTAGCACAGATGTGTTCGGGTTCATTCAGCATCTTGTTCACAGCCTCAGTGATTTCTTCGTCGGTGAGCTGGATGTTAGCATGTCGCAGTGAGTCATCAACACTGCCAGTATACTCGCACATCAAACCAGAGCGCTGACTAAGGGGTAGTATGCTCCATGATATCCAACAGCGAGCGAGATCAACCCCTGTTAAACCGTTGGCCATAAAGGCTCTAAGCTTGGACAGTTGAGGAGCGTATTTGCTTCTCTCCTTGGCAGTCAACCTTTGCGAAAAGGGGTGTGTATTGCTAAGCCGCTCCGGACGAAAGCTAGGCAAAGGATTTTCACCAGCAGGGGAGGTGTCTTTGCAATAGAACCATGTTTGATTCCACTCTTTGGGGTGGCTATGCAGCTTGGCATGAAGGTATGTGACCTCTTTCCTTTTCTGAATCGCCACACCGCCCAATTCCGTATTGGAACCATCAGAAAACTCAGTACGGCGGTTTAGATGGAAACAGTCTCTGAACAACTCCACTGTGGGCTCCTCTTGAAAGAACGCCTCATAGAGCACTTGGAAGTGACACATGTTTGTAACAGAGTTGGGACCAGTGTCTTGTGGGTGGAGTTGAAAATCGGCTAAAACGGCCCGGTAAAATTTAGAACCGGGCGGCTTAAAGCCCCGGGCTAAGTGATCTACGAAAACGACGACCTCTCCTTCTTGAGGTGTGGGAGGGCATTCTTTGCCAAGAGCCCTCCAATGGATGGTATCTTTGCTGCCTAAGGCACCGATCAGGACTAAATCGTCCAGTTGAGCCTCTGTGACGCGAGAAGGAACCCAGTTGCACTCATATACTTGCTTGGCCATGATGAAATCTACAAGGTAGGTGATCCCGATTCAAAAATGCATTGATTAAGGTACATTGGTATGTGCAATGTTAAATCGGAGATAGATCTATCTAAACCAGAGTTTTATGAAGCAATAACATCTGGCGGTTCAACAAGGGGACTAATGGTATATACCGGTTTGGCAATTTTTTCTACAAAGTTAAACCGCCTGGTCTAAACATTGAAGCAGATGAGTAAGTTTACATAAACAGATTTCATAAGACTTCTCTACAGCGACGGATCTGAAGCAAGTTCAGAAAATAAGGAAAATATTCAAGGTTCAAAAAAGAAGAGTACTGAATCAATGGGCAGAGATACATATAGATCTATGGTCTTGAGGCATGAAACTAAAGGCGGATGCTAAAAACTACCGCTACACAGAGTAAGGATTCACAGATGCATCTAGGAGTTATCGTATGAACACAAAACAGGCGATGAACACTAGAAGAACATGAAACCCTAGAGCAGATCTGTGTTAAAAAGAACAGAAGACTTACTGGAGATGAGAAAGACGCGGAAGGTTGTTGCGGTGCTCTGGTGCGCCCAGGTTGATGCAGCGGCCAAGGTTGATGCAGAGGTTGACGGTGGCGGCGGAGCTCCGAAGCTGGGCGACGCGAGGAAGACGAAGCACAAGGGCACGGAGGGGGAAAAGAAATGACCCTTCGGTCCTATTTATAAGGCAAGGGACAGGAGTCAGGCACGAAAATCAAGGGACCGTGGGTTTGGAAACAAAGATGTCGCCTTAATTGTCGCAGACCTATTAAGGTCCTTTATAACAGGTGACGTCACGCCGGTTTACAACGACCAGAGAAGATGACGTCACAGCGGTTCAACAAACTACAAGAAGATATTGAAGATGAAGATTTTTGCTAAAGGATTGACATGAACATGTTCAAATCAATCTGGGGCCTAATGTTGGGGATATCACTACTAGGCGTAAACCGGCCTATCTGGGCCGGGTTAACTTCGTCAGTAGTTAAGTATGTTAAAGCCCAAGAAGGCAGATGAGGGCTCAAGGCCCATAGTCGGTTCAAGGCCTGTAGTCGTAAACCGGTGTCACACCCTAGCTAGTTCAAGCATTAGAGTGTGCATCATGTTTAAATTTCTCTTAAATTTGAAATGGGGAAGGCAGAAAACCCCCAACACCCCCCCTGGAAACAACTAGGGTTTACTAAAATTATTTTCAATGAACCTAAAATGCCCTTCTAAAAAGATCACCCTCTTTGTCTTGGGTTAGAACCCCTGGCTAAATTGGTGCACATTTTCCTAGGTCAACAGAAGGTCATTGAGTTAAATCATAAGTATTTGAATTTGGGCATTTAAATGCTATAAAATAATTTAAATGCTCAAATAATTCTGGAAATAAATGTTTGCTATTGGAAATATTCTAAACAGAGCCCACATTTATTTTCAGGATTTTTGGAAACATTTTAGTATTTTAATTAAAGCCCAACAGTTGCAGTTAATAGAAAAACAGAAACAATAAGAAAAGAGAGAGAGAGAGAGAGAGAGAGAGAGGGAAGCTGCCTGGGCCTTACCTGTGCTGGCCCAGCCGACTGGCTGCCAGTCGTCGTCCTCCTCGCGCCAGAAGGACGAGGAGCGCGTGGCCGGCGCCCGCGGCCACACACCGGCCACCTCCTACTTCCGCCGACGCCTTGGAGACGTCCAGGGATGCCACGCGACCCCCACGTCCCCCTCTCATCCTCGCTCACTCCCCCTCGTCTCCCTCACTCTCTCCCGCGATGCCCGAGCACGTTCCTCGCCGCCGTTCGCCGTAGACAACGCCAGAGCCACCCCCTCGCCCCTCCGACGAGCCCAATAGCTCTGCCTCGTCGCCCTGCACCTCCCCGCTGACCCACGTGACTCCAACCGCCGCCGAATGCCGTCTTCGCCCTCGTCTTCAACCTCAGGCACCCGAGCCATCTCCGGTCGATTCACCGCCGCCAGGACCTCCCCGAGCTCGCTGACCCCCTCTCCGACCCCGCTGTGAGCTCCTCTTCCTTTTCCCCTAGCTCCCGTGCTCGTTTGGCCCCTGTAGCCGCCACCTCCACCGCACCCGAGAGCTCCCCGCCGCCGGCCATGGCGCCGTCGTGGCCAGAGCCACAGTGGCTCGAAGCCAAGCCCACCGTTGAGCTCAGCGCAGCACCAGGAACCCGTAGCCACCACCAGCTCCTTCTCCCGTGCACCGTAGCCTCAAAACCAACCCCGCCCGAATTCCGGCCGCCGCCACGAGCTTGATTCCGGCGAGCTCGCGCCACCCCAGCTCCTCCCACTTGCCCCACTAGATGCGCGCGAGCCCCAGCTACGCGTAGCACGTCTCCGCCGTCGATTTGGTCCCCGGGGGACCAAATCCGAAGCCCTCCGCCGTCTCGGCCTCGCCGGCGGCTCAACGCCGGCGGGATTAGCCCCGCCGACCAGGGGTTTGATCCCAGTTTGACTCCCCTGAGTCAATAACAAGTGGGGCCCCTCTGTTAACTAAATCAGATTAGTTTCAACTAAAAATAATTAGCTTAATTAACTACTGACACGCGGGACCCACTAGTCAGGTTTGACCTGGACGTCCCCGTTGACCACTGATGTCACCCTGACGTAATGCTGAGACAGTAATTAAATTATTGGAATTATTCTTATACAGGAAATTCTAGAAAATAATCAAAACTTCTAAAAATCATAGAAAATCAACCATAGCTCCAAATGCAAAGATTTATATATGAAAAATGATCAGAAAAATTCAATATATCCATCTGTAATGGTTTCATGCATGAAAAAAAAGTTTACCTTGTTGTTTAAGCAGATTAAGGAAATGCACTATTAAGGCCATGTTTAATGAGCTAATATTTGAATCTTTGATTCAAATGAGTTCATTCCTTTCTATTATAACTTGCATTAGGCCAAGACACATTCATATTGCCATGTCATAGCATGCATCATATTGTTGCATATCGTCATGTGTTGATTGTGTTCCGATGTGTTCTTCATGGTAGGTTCTGCCTCCGAGGATATTCACGAGTATCCAACTGAAGGGCAGTATCCCACTACCACTCCATTAGGCAAGCAACCCATTGATCATTTCGATACAAACCCATGTTCTCGCTTCTGCTCTCGTTTACTGCATTAAGACAATGCGATTCAAACTGCTGTGTGTTACGGTAGTTGAACCCTTATCCTCTGCATGACCTGTCATTGCCACAGTAACTAGATGAAACCCACTAGCATGTGTAGGAGTTGATTGAGCCATGTATGTGATTCCTACCTTGCTATGCCTGCTATGCTTAGAGTTGTGTCAGGTCTGGTTCATCTGGGTGATGGGCTAGAGTGAAATGCTTGTGTCGGTAATATGAGGGAAGTGTTGAACATGTTTTGGTAAAGGTATCGATGAGAGGCCATGTAGGAGTACATGGTGGGTTGTTTCATTGAGGCCGTCCATAAGAACTGAGATCTGTATGGGTGATTTAAGATGCAGTTACTACCGTACATTGGGCCCGAAACCAATGGACACTCTCGGCTTCTTAATCACCCTAGTACTCTGTCTAGGAGTTGCAAATAGTTTCTGGTGTTTGTAGGTCATGTGTTGGCGGCCGTGCGTACCGCTGACCCTAAGGGTGGGCTATGTTGCGGTAGATACACCGTGGTCGGGTATGCCGGGCGCCCGTTTGGCGTCTCGGGACCCTGTTCACATCGTTCGGGGCCGTATGTGGAAACCTCGGCCGGACTCCCTGCGGATGGAACCTGGATAGGCGATAAACCTGGACTAGAGACTTATGTGTTTAGGTAGGCCGTGGCCGACACCCTCGCTGGGCTTCCGCTTGAAGGTTGCCGAGTACATGTCGTGTAAGCGGCGGTAAGTGGTGAAAGCGTGTATGAAGAAGTACACCCCTGCAGGGTATAAAACTATTCGAATAGCCGCGTCCGCGGTGAAGGACTACTTGGTTGCCTATACAGTTCATAGACAAGTTAATGGATACTGCTAAAAGACTCAAGATAAGTGTGAGTACCGAGGATGGCCCTCTCATAGGATGACGAGGGAGGATCCCCGGTGGAGTATTGTGTTGGTGAGTAGTGGACTCGTGTGCGAAAACTATTTTACTGGTGGAGTTCCGTAGGATAGCTTAGCCAAGAGTCAAAGCTGGCTTGCTGCATTAACCCCACCACCTTCTTGAGAATAAGCATGTATAGTACGATCTGATGTAAGACTTGTTGAGTACCTTTGTACTCATGTTTGCTTAATTACTGTTTTCAGACAACACCGCCCCCTCCGATGGGTTCTACGTAGACCTTGACATCGACGAGTGACTAGCCACCCAGGTGGTGATCCTGGCCATGGAGGGCCCTATGTAGATAGACAGGCTTCGAGAAGCCTTCTTTCTTTCTAGAGTCTGTACTCAGACTAGTTGCTTCCGCATGTGCTTGTATGATTGTATGACTTGAGTGTCGGGTCATGTGACCCCTATCTGTATGAACTTGTTATGTATGGCTCTCTGGAGCCTTTAAATAAAGTACTTGAGTTGTAGAGTTTTGTTGTGATGCCATGTTGTATGTACTCATATCGGGCATATTGTGTGTATGATTGAAATGCTTGGTATGAGTGGGATCCGACAATCTAGTTGTTTATCCTTGGCAGCCTTTCTTATGGGGAAATGTAGTCTAGTGTTCCTCGAGCCATAGTAGTCCGCTACAGCCCGGTTCATGTGACACTCCCAAAAATTTTAATTGGTTTTCATCAAAAACTTTGTTGAATTCTTTTTTAGGGCATTTAAAAATTTCTTTTCCAGAAATCCACCCATGATCTTTGTATTTTTGCCCATGTGATAAGACCCCTCCAAAACCTTCCCTCCTCCTTGTAATCAACCTAAGTTCTCTGTCCCAACTCATCCAAGCAAGTTTTGGATTTTATTCTAATTATTTTTCCCTCAAAACCATTTCTGCAAATTATTTGGAGCCTGAGAGGTTTTCAAAGCAAGTACCCTATTGCATTTGAGTTTTGACCTAAAACCAACTCCTCTGGATTGTCCTTAGCATCCACAACCCAGAACCATCTTGACCCACTCCTCCCCTTTTCAAAATTTTCAAAATTCAGTCTCTGCAAGTTTGGACCAGATTTGCCAAATTTGGTGAAATTCATATCTACACTTCTCCAAAAATTCCACCAAAATTCAGGCAGCCTACTGGAGCAATGAGTAGCCACTCCACCAAAAATCAGCTCAAGGAAAAATCCCCAGAGGCCAAAAACATTCTGTCGAACACCTGAGCTGCACTGTTCCTTTGCAAATTCAGTAAATTCAGATTTCGGTGTTGTTTTTCGTCCGTCAGCTTCACTCACGCGTCGACAGTGCGCTTGGCGCGTTGCGCGCGGCCTCTTCTCCCTGGCCAGCACCCCCGCACGCGCGCTTGGCGTCTTCCCGGCATCGGTGGCACCCCTGGCCGCCCGCGCCGGCGTGTCTTGCGGCGGCCGAAACCCCGTTACAGCCGACAGGGGACAAGAACGGCGGCTCAACGCCGTTCCGCGCCGCCCATCGCCCCTCTGCTCTCCACGTGGCCTCATGCGTGCCAGCGCACGCCCGTGGCACCGCCACCGTGGCCGGCAAGCACGGGACGCGCTCCCTGCCTGTCAGGACCCCGACTCAATGCCACATCGATCTAGCATGTAACACCTCATATCACTTTGCGGCCTCACGCATGGTATTCCCACGGGTGTCGCCTTACCTTAGCCCGGGACCGTTTGCGCCTTTTGGCACACGTATATGACAGTGTCGCTAGCATCCATATGATAAGGAGCCCGGGCTGACATGGCTAGTCGTAAACCCAAAGTGGCACAGACTTACAGGGACAGGCATCCATGACCCAGCATCGAACGTGTCGGTCATCAGCGAGTGAAACCAGGCTGTAGCACTGGGCTAGCAGGACTCCGGTGAACCGGGCTGTAGCGGGCTAACAGGACTCCGGTATTCATCGCGTGACATTTCCCCGAAGGGACAGACACAGGAACGAAGAAGGACACATGCCGGCCAGCCTAAGTGTTTCGGAGCAGTAGCAAGCTACCATGGCTCGGTGGAAACACTAGGAGACATTTCCCGGTAAGAGAGGCTACTAAAGATAAACAACTAGATGGTCAGATCCCACACATACCAAGCATTTCAATCACACACACAATATGCTCGATATGTGCAAATACAATGAAGCATCACAACATGACTCTACGACACAAGTACTTTATTCATTAGGCTCCGAGGAGCGAGATATTACAAACATGGGTCTCATGACCCAACACTCAGAGCATACAAGTCAAAGCACAAGCGGAAGCTATCATGTCTGAGTACAGACATCTATAAATGAAAAAGGCTGAGAAGCCTGACTATCTATCAGATCCTGCCGGGGCACAAGATCGTAGCTGAGGTATCAAGCTAAACGTCGAAGTCCACGTGAAACTACTAGCGAGACCGAAGTCTCTCTGCAAAACATAAAATAGGCAAACGTGAGTACAAATGTACCCAGCAAGACTTACATCAGAACTATCTACATATGCATCATTATCAACAAAGGGGTGGTGGGGTTTAACTGCAGCAAGCCAGCTTTGACTCGGTGGCTATCCTAAACTACGACTGCAATGTAACTCTTTTGAGGTGGCGCACACGAGTCCACATATTCACCATATCAATACACCACTATGGAATCGCTCCCGTCTCCCTACGAGAACGCCATCCATAGCACTCACGCTTATCTTGCGTATTTTAGAGTATCCACTTTCACTTGTCTATGAACTGATATAAGCAACCCAGAGGTCCTTTTCCGTGGACACGGCTATTCGAATAGATTAGGTTAACCCTGCAGGGGTGTACTTCTTCACACACGCTCTCACCACTTACCGCCGTTTACACGACATGTACTCGGCAACCTTCAAGCGGAAGCCCAACGTGGGTGTCGGCCACGGCCTGCCTAAACACTCAAGTCTCTAGTCCAGGTTTATCGCCTATTCGGGTTCCATCCATGAGGAGATCCGGCCGGAGTTTCGCTCACAGCCCCAAACGATGTGAACAGGGTTCCCGAGACACCAAACGGGCGCCCGGTACACCGTGCCACGTGCCTACCGCATCACAGCCCACCCCTACGGTCAGCGCTGCGCACGGCCTCCAGCATACTACAAACACCAGAAACTACTTGCAACTCCTGGACAGAGGACAAGGGTGATTAAGAAGCCGAGAGGGTCCATTGGTTTCGGGCCCAATGCGTGGTAGTAGCTGAATCATGGATCACAAACACAGAACTCAGTTCCTGAGGACGGCTGCAATGAGACAACCCACCATGTACTCCTACATGGCCTCTCACCGCTACCTTTACCAAAACGTGTTCACACGCTTAGCTCACACATAGTAGGACATGTTCACACGCCTCTGATTCATCCCCGATGAATCAGACCTGACTCAACTCTAAGCAGTAGCAGGCATGACAAACAAGCATGAATGAGTAGGCACAACAGGGCTCAAACAACTCCTACTCATACTAGTGGGTTTCATCTATTTACTGTGGAATGACAGGTCATGCAAAGGATAAAGGGGTTCAGCTACCGCAGCAAGTAACAGATGAATCGTTGTTGTCCTAATGCAGTAAAAGAGAGCAGGAGCGAGAGAGTAGGATTGTATCGGAATGAACAAGGGGGTTTTGCTTGCCTGGCACTTCTGAAGATAACATTGGGTCTTCATCAGTGTCAACGATCACATCATCGGTATCACGTCTATCGAGAGGGGACAAATACCGGCAACACAGAAAGGAACACAATCAATGCGATGCACAATATGATGCATGATCATGACATGGCAAAATGAATGTGTTTTGGGCTAATGCAACTAGCAACAGATTAAATGAAGTTGGTTTGAATATAAAATTCAAATTCAAACTCCATATGTGATTATTCAAATGTCATTCACTTCATTTGCCCTAAACAGTAGTGATAAGTTGTTCTAACATGCATGAAAATGGTACAGATGGATTCCTTGAATTTTTCTGATAATTTTTCATATATAAATTATTTAATTTGGAGTTACGGTTAATTTTCTATGATTTATTGAAGTTTTAGCTATTTTCTGAAATTAATAAATCATTTTAGATTTATTTAAATTCCAGAAAGGAATTATTGCGTCAGCACTAGGTCATGCTGACCTCAGCATAGTCAACAGGGGCTGGTCCGGGTCAAACCTGACCAGTGGGGCCCACTGGTCAGTGACAGGGGGTTAACAGGGGTTTATTTAGTTTAATTAAAAGGTTAGGGGGGGTTGGGCCCACTGGTCAGCGTCAGGGGGGCTTTATTTTAGTTTAATTAAGGATTAGGGCACTAGGGCCCACATGTCAGTGTCTAATGAACTAACTAATATTTAGTTAACATTAATCCTAGCCTAATTAGCCGGGCGGGCCCGCAGGTCAGTGAGAGAGAGAGGGGGGGGTCAAACCCGGCAGTGGGTCAACCCACGCCGGTCATCGGGTCAGCGGTCGCCGGCGTTTAGCCGCCGGCGAGTCCAGACGCGGCGGAGGGCTCGGAAACGAGCCACATGGCATCGTTTCGGCCGCGGTTTGTTGCATTCGAACGCGCGCAGTGGCGCGCATCTAGTGGTGGCGGTGACAGGTGCTGGGGTGGCCGGAAAAGTGGTCGGCGACGAGGTTTGGCGGCGGCAGCAGCTCGGGCAATCCTGGGGTCGGGGTTAGGGAGCACGGCAGGAGGGGCTGGGGCGTGCTACGGACTCCCGAGATCACGATGAGCACGACCGTGGCCTCGGATACGAGCTGGGGTGGCTGTGGCCACGGCCACGCCATGGCCGGCGGCGAGAGATTCTCGGGCAAGTGGTGGGCCTAGCTAGAGAGGGAGGTGGGGCACGGGAAGAGGGGAAATCAACACAGGAGCTCACAGCGGGTGCAGTGGTGGCCTCGGCGAGCTCGGGGACGTCTTCGGTGCTGCGAATCGAACGGCGGCGATCGCCGGCCGTGGCGATGAAGATGGCGGTGATGGCGTGGCTTCAGGGCACCCGGCGTCGCGTGCGTCGTGGTAGAGCTTCCCGGATCCAAGGCGGAGCTCGTGGCCTAACTGGCTGGGCGTGGGGATGCTGGTGGCTCCGGTGGTACTCGTCGGCGGCCTCGGTGCATCCGGGGATGAGCGAGGGAGAGAGACAGAAGAGGGAGAGGGGATGCAGCGAGTGAGGGAAAGGAGAGAGGGGACACGGGGCGTCGTCGTGGCGCGAATTAGGACGAAGGGCGGCCTCCAGCGCGAAGCAGGAGGTGGCCGGGGCGCTCGGGCGCGCGCCACGCCTCGCCTCTGCCTTCTGGCAGAGGAAGAAGAGGACAAGGGGGGAAGGTGGGCTGGGCCGCGCTGGTGGGGGGGGAAACTGGGCCGGCTGGTGGGCTACCAGGTAAGGCCAGGTAAGTTCTACTCCTATTATTTTGTTCTGTTTTGTTTTCTTTTAATTCTTTGCCACTGTTTTCAAATTTAAACAAATTCAAAACAGTGCCAAATATCCTCTGAATAATTTATGTTGCTAGATGGACTTTTCCAAAAAGCTCATAAAATATTTCAGGGGTATTTGAAATTATATTCTAATTATATGAATATAATTCAAATTCAAATAGCTAAAGATTTAAATTCAAAGTCCCAAAAATAAATCCTTAAAAATGTTCAATATTTTGGTTGGGACCAGAACCCTTACCAAAAATTATCAAACATTTAAGAAGAGCCTTTTGGAGCAATGAATGAGATTTCTAGGGTTTTTGCCCCTCTTTTATTTAGGGTTTTGAGGCTTCCAAATTCCTCAATTCAAGTTTCATTTGAATTTAAACATGATGCAGCAACCAAGCTAGTCCATGGCCAGGATAAAGCTAGGGATGTGACAACTCACCCCCACTAAACAAGAATCTCGTCTCGAGATTCAAGCGTAGGGTAAGGTGAAGGGTAACGCGGACTAGTACAATCTTCACGATCCAGGTTGCACTTCATAGGAACGTTGATTCGAACACCATCATTGTCTTGTCGTCTTGCTCTGAGAACTTCAGCTAATCATGACAAGAAGAGGAAAGGAAAACTCTAGAATAATCGATCTACGAGAAGAACGAACATCTTAGGATCAACTCATGGAACGAGATATAGCAACATCTCTTGAGCTGAGAGACGAAGCACAGATCCGAAGAAATGGAGTAAGACAAATGACGAGGGTTCGCTAAGTAGACAACAATTCCATGCTTAAGAAGGTGGTGAACGATTGCCAACGTAGCGAAGAGTTGAGTTGCCATGATACCACGACGAAACATCCTGGAGGAAGGTGATCGTAGAGTATTACCTTAAGTGGCAAAAAGAATTACTTTTGATTCAGAGATCATTGAAACTCTTCATACCAGCATAAGGCAATTCACAACGATCGTTTGGAGGGGGTCTGTAGAATGGCATACTCGGACTTGGATGATGTGGATTACCTTGTTGAAGACAACGTAATGGATGAATTTGCTTATCACCGGAAATGGAAGAGACCCATGGTAGAATGGCACATTGGCGGTGCAAGCTAGGAACAAAATGCAAATGCTGGGAATGATTCTGGTAACTGGGGAAGAACCCAACAATAGAGAGTGGATTCACTGTGTGAAGAGGTCATAGCATTACCGAGGAAACTGAGAGTAATCCCAGTTAGAGCCGATGATAACACGTAGCGCTTGTGCGTGCTCTCAAGAACTTGAGCATTTCCATATTCATCAAGGTTTTACCAACATCCGTGTCAAGGATCCTGGCAACACAACTTGCTACCACGATGAATGACGATGGATGATGCAGATGCAAAGGAAGATAACACTTCTCAGATTTCATCTTAGTGAGGCCAAGGAAATAAAATCTGGATGATCGACCGAGAGACATTTAGTACTCCGCTTCTAATGTTCTCCTTGATGTGCTAGTGTAACCCATTCATAGATATGGTTTGATATCTAGAACATCAAGTAAAAAGGTCGGACTTCGGAACACAAAAATCCATAGGGGCAACTAGGGAGTAATCCTACGAAATCCCTATGGAGAGGTGGCCAATTCCATCAAATAAGATACTATAATAATAGGTCTACCGGATGGGTGTGTTGGCCACGACATCCACCTTACCGGTTATCGAGAGACCAATATTATAGTTCTTGGGAAATGTTCCAACCCATCATATCTGCCTAAGATTCAGATCTGGTTGGTGTCAGGATATTCCAGACTCATCGAGTCTAGGAAGAAAAATAAAAGTTTGCAACACAAATCGACGAGATGACGTTGCGAGATTCTCGGGAGACGAACTACGATAGCAAGCTCCAAAACATGAGCTGGTTCTGCTACAAACATGTGAACATGTTGTCCAAGACAAGCATGACCACAAAGTAGTCTTATAATAAAACACTACCGAATTCAGGAGGGGAACCATCATCGAGGATATCGAAGTCCTTGCATAAGGTATACTCTTAAGAAGGAACTTCTTCTCCTTGAACAATTCAATCAGTGGCTTGGTGTGCTAGGGACACATATAGATTGAAGGTTGCAAGTCTTCAAACCATAGAATTCTTCGCACGTGTGCATGACTAATTTGGAATGATTCCAAGAAAACAACATTGACTTTCTCGAATCCACGGCGGCAACTTGCATCAGATGCACATGAATTAAAGGAAGTCACTACCTTCATCCAAACATATGCTTCATGAGCTAGCATGAACAAATGCTTTCAAAAGTTTCCAACACTAGCTTAATGTTCAACAAAATTATGGAGGAGATAAGGATGTTGTCAATGGGCTCAACAACAATTCATCTAGGTTTCCTTTTAAAAGGAATTCCATAGTTAAGTGAACACGGTGATTGCATTGGTCAGACCCAAAAGATATAATGGTGTATGCTCAAGGGATCAACCACGAGTAAGACAACATTACGAACATCGTTGGTTCCGACTTGATTTGACGATAGCCCACACTCAAATCAAAGGATTGATAAGACAATAGGTCCAGCAACTGATCACAGGGACCAATCGATGAGGATATCATCTTTCTTCAACACACACTACACAAGAATATCCCTTTGGAACGAACTAAGTCAGGCAAGCTTTTATCTTCCAACTCTCCAAGTTGTCGTTTAGCTTAACCAACTAGCTCAGGGGTATCCAACACGGATTCTTGGAGAAAAGGTGGTTCACAAGAAACCAACTTGATCACGAGCTCAACATAGCGGTCAGGTGACAACCTGGTAATACTTCCGAGAAGATCTTCGGAAATCACGAACCACCGATATGTTACTAAGCTCGAGAACAATCTTGCTTTTCAGGGCAAGATGATATGATCAAATGAGCGAGGACTTGACAAAATCCTAACTCGTCAATCAAAGAGTGCACCAGGAAATAAGGACTAGGTAGCACGATCAATCTTAGAATGATGATTCAATAAACAACACGCTAAGAATGAAATTATTGTCCTTTAGCTACCAAGCAACAAGGTTGCTAGGAGTATTGATTTCACACATCACGATTCACTTGTCGGTATTCCGGTTACAATAACACAGGAACCGAGGAATGAACAGTGATGGCAGGAAGTATCACTGTACCAAGAGTTCATAGGATGGTGTGCAATTCCTATAACAATCTCGATATAACATATGTAATACTCCAAGGTAGAGCAGAACAAAAGCTGGATTAGCAATTTGATCTGCGGAGCACAACTTCTTTGACCCAATCCTGGATATGGATGAGGTACTGGAGTTTGTTTCTCCAAGTCATTCAGGACAGAATGGCTTGACGGACCACAAGAGTAATAAGCATTGACAACACGAATGCACAATTACTCCTGACTATCAATTGATAGACGAGGGTCAGAATGCAACTAAAGAGGGACAACTCAAAGGAACATACAATTTTCTGAGTTGTGGATGCATGGTTTAGCATGTCGAACGAATTCCACATAATTCTTCCGGATAACCCATGCAGAAAGGTAGAACTGGCAGAGTCACAATGTAGAATCGAGAACCCATCGAGAGCACTCTGATTGTGATCTTTTTTGATCCAATAAACATCTGCCATAAGTAGTTCATGGTATTTGGAAGAAGAAGATACCACGGACTTCAAGGACTATCGCAAAGGTTACTAATATCCTAAAGGCACTAGCAATTACTATCAACATGAAGTAGGTAGAGTGAATCTCGGGTTCAGAACCCAGGAGTAGAATACCTACTACTAAGTGGCATCACGGGATGCTTTCGAGAATAAAAGCCAGAATCATCACACTGGGATCACAAATCATTGCTAGATTACTAGGTGACTCCCTAAAACACCTAGGGTCATAATAATAACTCCAACATAAATGTCAAGGCAATAGAATACCTCAACTCAACAATTAGTGTGATTGAGCTGGCATAAAGGAACATCGAAACCAGAGGGAAAGGATTTTGCAAATGCATCAGACTATTTAGAAACCTGGAATGACTCGGACAGCATAACGGCTGTAAATGCTCAGAAAAGACTTGAGACATTCACAAAAATGGTGGCATAACCACTCAGAAGCACAATATCAAGATTTCGATATCAACAATAATCATACAGAAGTAGTAGGAGCTGAACTGAGGCTTGAATCCAACAATCTTATAAGTCTACGGATTAGTAACACGTGATCCTGATAGAAAGAAGAGATATCCTAGTTCTTAATCCCCGTAGAAGATAAGATGATGACTCAGATCAGAAGGGCATGAGGTATAAGGAGTAAAAAGAGCCTTACGTTCCATCCCACAATCAATTCCCTTATATAACTAAAGAATTTCTAGACTCAACTTCGACCAGTTTGGCTTGGTAATCCTACAGGCAGTCAAGCTCTGATACCAACGCTGTCAGGACCCCGACTCAATGCCACATCGATCTAGCATGTAACACCTCATATCACTTTGCGGCCTCACGCACGGTATTCCCACGGGTGTCGCCTTACCTTTGCCCGGGACCGTTTGCGCCTTTTGGCACACGTATATGACAGTGTCGCTAGCATCCATATGATAAGGAGCCCGGGCTGACATGGCTAGTCGTAAACCCAAAGTGGCACAGACTTACAGGGACAGGCATCCATGACCCAGCATCGAACGTGTCGGTCATCAGCGAGTGAATCCAGGCTGTAGCACTGGGCTAGCAGGACTCCGGTGAACCGGGCTGTAGCGGGCTAACAGGACTCCGGTATTCATCGCGTGACATTTCCCCGAAGGGACAGACACAGGAACGAAGAAGGACACATGCCGGCCAGCCTAAGTGTTCCGGAGCAGTAGCAAGCTACCATGGCTCGGTGGAAACACTAGGAGACATTTCCCGGTAAGAGAGGCTACTAAAGATAAACAACTAGATGGTCAGATCCCACACATACCAAGCATTTCAATAACATACACACAATATGCTCGATATGTGCAAATACAACATGGCATCACAACATGACTCTACGACTCAAGTATTTATTCAATAGGCTCCGAGGAGCGAGATATTACAAACATGGGTCTCATGACCCAACACTCAGAGCATACAAGTCAAAGCACAAGCGGAAGCTATCATGTCTGAGTACAGACATCTATAAATGAAAAAGGCTGAGAAGCCTGACTATCTACCAGATCCTGCCGAGGTCACAAGATCGTAGCTGAGGTATCAAGCTAAACGTCGAAGTCCACGTGAAACTACTAGCGAGACCGAAGTCTCTCTGCAAAACATAAAATAGGCAAACGTGAGTACAAATGTACCCAGCAAGACTTACATCAGAACTATCTACATATGCATCATTATCAACAAAGGGGTGGTGGGGTTTAACTGCAGCAAGCCAGCTTTGACTCGGTGGCTATCCTAAACTACGACTGCAATGTAACTCTTTTGAGGTGGCGCACACGAGTCCACATATTCACCATATCAATACACCACTATGGATCCGCTCCCGTCTCCCTACGAGAACGCCATCCATAGCACTCACGCTTATCTTGCGTATTTTAGAGTATCCACTTTCACTTGTCTATGAACTGATATAAGCAACCCAGAGGTCCTTTTCCGTGGACACGGCTATTCGAATAGATTAGGTTAACCCTGCAGGGGTGTACTTCTTCACACACGCTCTCACCACTTACCGCCGTTTACACGACATGTACTCGGCAACCTTCAAGCGGAAGCCCAACGTGGGTGTCGGCCACGGCCTACCTAAACACTCAAGTCTCTAGTCCAGGTTTATCGCCTATTCGGGTTCCATCCATGAGGAGATCCGGCCGGAGTTTCGCTCACAGCCCCAAACGATGTGAACAGGGTTCCCGAGACACCAAACGGGCGCCCGGTACACCGTGCCACGTGCCTACCGCATCACAGCCCACCCCTACGGTCAGCGCTGCGCACGGCCTCCAGCATACTACAAACACCAGAAACTACTTGCAACTCCTGGACAGAGGACAAGGGTGATTAAGAAGCCGAGAGGGTCCATTGGTTTCGGGCCCAATGCGTGGTAGTAGCTGAATCATGGATCACAAACACAGAACTCAGTTCCTGAGGACGGCTGCAATGAGACAACCCACCATGTACTCCTACATGGCCTCTCACCGCTACCTTTACCAAATCGTGTTCACACACTTAGCTCACACACAGTAGGACATGTTCACACACCTCTGATTCATCCCCGATGAATCAGACCTGACTCAACTCTAAGCAGTAGCAGGCATGACAAACAAGCATGAATGAGTAGGCACAACAGGGCTCAAACAACTCCTACTCATGCTAGTGGGTTTCATCTAATTACTGTGGAATGACAGGTCATGCAGAGGATAAAGGGGTTCAGCTACCGCAGCAAGTAACAAATGATCGTTGTTGTCCTAATGCAGTAAAAGAGAGCAGGAGCGAGAGAGTAGGATTGTATCGGAATGGACAAGGGGGTTTTGCTTGCCTGGCACTTCTGAAGATAACATTGAGTCTTCATCAGTGTCAACGATCACATCATCGGTATCACGTCTATCGAGAGGGGACAAATACCGGCAACACAGAAGGAACACAATCAATGCAATGCACAATATGATGCATGATCATGACATGGCAAAATGAATGTGTTTTGGGCTAATGCAACTAGCAACAGATTAAATGAAGTTGGTTTGAATACAAGATTCAAATTCAAACTCCATATGTGATTATTCAAATGCCATTCACTTCATTTGCCCTAAACAGTAGTGATAAGTTGTTCTAACATGCATGAAAATGGTACAGATGGATTCCTTGAATTTTTCTGATAATTTTTCATATATAATTATTTAATTTGGAGTTACGGTTAATTTTCTATGATTTATTGAAGTTTTAGCTATTTTCTGGAATTAATAATCATTTAGATTATTTAAATTCCAGAAAGGAATTATTGCGTCAGCACTAGGTCATGCTGACCTCAGCATAGTCAACAGGGGCTGGTCCCGGGTCAAACCTGACCAGTGGGGCCCACTGGTCAGTGACAGGGGGTTAACAGGGGTTTATTTAGTTTAATTAAAAGGTTAGGGGGGGGGGTTGGGCCCACTGGTCAGCGTCAGGGGGGGGTTTATTTTAGTTTAATTAAGGATTAGGGCACTAGGGCCCACATGTCAGTGTCTAATGAACTAACTAATATTTAGTTAACATTAATCCTAGCCTAATTAGCCGGGCGGGCCCGCAGGTCAGTGAGAGAGAGAGGGGGGGGTCAAACCCGGCAGTGGGTCAACCCACGCCGGTCATCGGGTCAGCGGTCGCCGGCGTTTAGCCGCCGGCGAGTCCAGACGCGGCGGAGGGCTCGGAAACGAGCCACATGGCATCGTTTCGGCCGCGGTTTGTTGCATTCGAACGCGCGCAGTGGCGCGCATCTAGTGGTGGCGGTGACAGGTGCTGGGGTGGCCGGAAAAGTGGTCGGCGACGAGGTTTGGCGGCGGCAGCAGCTCGGGCAATCCTGGGGTCGGGGTTAGGGAGCACGGCAGGAGGGGCTGGGGCGTGCTACGGACTCCCGAGATCACGATGAGCACGACCGTGGCCTCGGATACGAGCTGGGGTGGCTGTGGCCACGGCCACGCCATGGCCGGCGGCGAGAGATTCTCGGGCAAGTGGTGGGGCTAGCTAGAGAGGGAGGTGGGGCACGGGAAGAGGGGAAATCAACACAGGAGCTCACAGCGGGTGCAGTGGTGGCCTCGGCGAGCTCGGGGACGTCTTCGGTGCTGCGAATCGAACGGCGGCGATCGCCGGCCGTGGCGATGAAGATGGCGGTGATGGCGTGGCTTCAGGGCACCCGGCGTCGCGTGCGTCGTGGTAGAGCTTCCCGGATCCAAGGCGGAGCTCGTGGCCTAACTGGCTGGGCGTGGGGATGCTGGTGGCTCCGGTGGTACTCGTCGGCGGCCTCGGTGCATCCGGGGATGAGCGAGGGAGAGAGACAGAAGAGGGAGAGGGGATGCAGCGAGTGAGGGAAAGGAGAGAGGGGACACGGGGCGTCGTCGTGGCGCGAATTAGGACGAAGGGCGGCCTCCAGCGCGAAGCAGGAGGTGGCCGGGGCGCTCGGGCGCGCGCCACGCCTCGCCTCTGCCTTCTGGCAGAGGAAGAAGAGGACAAGGGGGGAAGGTGGGCTGGGCCGCGCTGGTGGGGGGGGAAACTGGGCCGGCTGGTGGGCTACCAGGTAAGGCCAGGTAAGTTCTACTCCTATTATTTTGTTCTGTTTTGTTTTCTTTTAATTCTTTGCCACTGTTTTCAAATTTAAACAAATTCAAAACAGTGCCAAATATCCTCTGAATAATTTATGTTGCTAGATGGACTTTTCCAAAAAGCTCATAAAATATTTCAGGGGTATTTGAAATTATATTCTAATTATATGAATATAATTCAAATTCAAATAGCTAAAGATTTAAATTCAAAGTCCCAAAAATAAATCCTTAAAAATGTTCAATATTTTGGTTGGGACCAGAACCCTTACCAAAAATTATCAAACATTTAAGAAGAGCCTTTTGGAGCAATGAATGAGATTTCTAGGGTTTTTGCCCCTCTTTTATTTAGGGTTTTGAGGCTTCCAAAATTCCTCAATTCAAGTTTCATTTGAATTTAAACATGATGCAGCAACCAAGCTAGTCCATGGCCAGGATAAAGCTAGGGATGTGACACTGCCGCCAACGGGCCCGCGCCGCCCTGTTCTATCGAACTCACCACCAAAGCACCAAACTCCAGCTCGATTAGCACCAAAACGGAACCGTGGACCTCCACGATGATGCACAACATCCTAATTACCCCGACCAAGCCCTGCGCCGCCGTAATCGTCACCGGAGACCCCCGTTCACGGCCACCGCCTCGGACCGCCTATATAAAGGGCTCCCGAGCTCACCCTCGTGCACGCATCATCACCACACCTCACCAAGGCTCTGCCAAGCCACCCGGAGGACCTCGAGGAGGTCTCCTCCCCCAACTCCGGCCGCCCCGATCCACCTCGGCCTCCACCACGATTCGCTCCGATGAGGCCGTCTCCGGCGCCCAAATCCCGTCAGTTACTCCCTCTAGTACCCAGTAAGCTAATGCCAGCATCAATTTGTCCTTCGCAGCTCTCTCCGACGAGTCCCTCGACCACCCGAGCCACCGTCCGCCGGAGCAAAGCTCGCCGTCGACGTGGTACTCGCCGGTGACCACCACCACCACAAACCGACGCGGGAAGGAGCCTTGATCACGGAGGTACCCTCCGATCCCCCTGCCTCGCCGTGGATCGCCGCCGGCGACCACCGCGGCTCTCGGACGCCGACGAGCTTCGTCCCTCCCATTTGAAAGTTTAAACCTGACGAGTGGGACCCCACCGTCAGCCTCTCTGTCATCTCTATGTGAAACGTTTTCTGGTAGCGCCTTCGGGCAAAATGCGTTTTCCCCTCTGGGCTGGCGTATTCAATACTGGAACGTCTTCTGTTTTTATAAGCTAGCCCCTGGGAACTTTCTGTTTCATTACAGATGAGTCCCTGGACAAAAACCTTTATAACTTTTAAACAGAATAATATTTTTGATTGATTCTTTTTCTGTCCTCTTCAGAATTTTGTCTAGTTTTTTATCATATTTATTTGAAAAATATTTGGTATAACTTTCTGTGCACCTCTTGGTATTTACGATAGCGCATGTATTTCTTTATACCGTAGATACCGAAGGAGGTAACGGAGCCGCGAACTTCACCGAGCTAGGCTCCGACTACTCCGAACCAGGCAAGCATGTTTGAACTTTTGATATGATGAGTGTCTTGGCATGTTTTGCATTTTAGTTAGTCTCATGGCATGTTGATGAGCATACCGATGAACGTTATTTTATGAAATGTTGAGGTAAGTGAGTTCGATGATCCATAAGTGGATGGATGTGAGTATGAATGGCCATGTGTTGGCATGAGGATGGGTAAGATGGCAGTGTTGTAGCATGCCAGTCTTATGCCAGGCTAAGTGACTGCAGTGTCAAGCCGTATCGGTCCAGTTCCTCCCATTTCCTTCCCTGTACTACCACATGTTTTCCGCAAGGAATATGGTTTAGTAAGTTGCAAACCGCTTTCCTGGTACACACCAAAAGGAGAGGCTGGGATGATGGTTCCATGGCCCTGGATTAAAGCCAGTCATCCGGTCAGGGGGCATGGGTGTTTCCGGTTGGGACCGAGAGGGGGGCACCCCTTAGAGCGCGCGTATATAAATTTGATCCCATGCTATTCGAGATTGTGATCTCCCCGTCTCAAAAGTTTTTCTTGGACGATGTCTAGGGTGATTCCTAGCATCGAGAGGTAGGATGGGTGTGTACTGGTTAGCTGTGTTTTCTTCCGAAATACCGTAAACGGAACTAGTCCTTCGTGACTATGGAAATCCGTTGGTTGTGGGAAATTTTTGTACAAACTCTGAAGAGTCATATATTCCTTGAATCATCTATTCCATGTCCAAGTTCAACATTATCTTATCCTGACAAGTGCCAGTTTTGATGACAGAGACTCCGGTGAATCGTATGAGTGCTAATTCCGGTTAAATGATTATTCCTGTGGATGGACTAACCCGTTTATTCTCATGAATTGAATGAGTATCATTTACTTGTGAATAAAAGCCCTTTCTGCGATGTCGCTCAGACGTCCGACTGTGGCATTGTTATATTCTACTTTCGATGAAAGCCCTTTCTGTGATGTCGCTCAGACGTCCGACTGTGGCATTGTTATATTTTACTTTCGATGAAAGCCCTTTCTGTGATGTCGCTCAGACGTCCGACTGTGGCATTGTTATATTTTACTTTCGATGAAAGCCCTTTCTGTGATGTCGCTCAGACGTCCGACTGTGGTATTTCTTTTAAAGCCCTTTCTGTGATGTCGCTCAGACGTCCGACTATGGCATTTCTTTTAAAGCCCTTTATGTGATGTCGCTCAGACGTTCGACTGTGGCATTTCTTTTAAAGCCCTTTCTGTGATGTCGCTCAGACGTCCGACTGTGGCATTTCTTTTAAAGCCCTTTATGTGATGTCGCTCAGACGTCCGACTGTGGCATTTCTTTTATAGCCCTTTCTGCGATGTCGCTCAGACGTCCGACTGTGGCATCATTTCTTTCTATTTATATGTTCACCTTTCGAGGCGTCGCTTCAGACACCCGATCGGTTTTCATTTATGTTTTGTTGGGATTTCAGGCGGACTACCGCCGTTTCCCTTTTTACTTACTTCGTTATGCCAATTTTTTGAATATACATTTGGTGAATTAATCGTGACGCATTCATGCATGCATTTGTTATATCTTACGTCCGAACTGTCTTGCGAGTACTTTCAAAGTACTCACTGGCTTGTTGATTTGGCCAGATGCTGACGAAGGCGATCTCATGGATGAAGAGTTCGATAGCGAGTCTGACGCCTAGAGGAATCCCAGTCAGTCTCGTGCGACCCTGGATTTGGTCACTATATTATATCCGCTTCCGCTACCAAATAAATTCATCGAGCCTCACCTCGACGCTTGATGAGATGCCAGTTTTAGAGTCATGTATCTCACTCCCCGCTGTGTTTTTCCACCACCGCCCTATCCTCGAGTCAGTAGTATGCCTCCACACCACTGTGTCAAGTCCGCCATTATGTATAATTATTGGCGTGCTTGTAATAATTTGGTTGAGCTGCCGTAACTCGACCCCGTAATATATTTTATGCTACTGGCTTATTGTATCAAGAATTGGTCTACCGGTAAGGAGAATTTTTCTCATACTAGACTCAAAAGATTGGTTTCTCAATAAATATTTTATTGGAAAACCGGTCTTGACAGGCTTGGTACCAGAGCCAGGCTGACTGTAGGAAGCCACTAGGTGCGATCGCTAATTGGTTATTAGCATGATAGAGCTAATTTATATTTTTGCTATTGTAGTCATTTTCTGACTGTCAGCATAAATTTATGATCTGACCATTCAGAATTTTTGCTTACCTTTGTAGATGGCCGACAACAGCTGCGAGTCTCAGACTTTCGCCAACGTGCCCGATGGGTTCGTCAAGCTTCTTTCCTTCATCGTTCAGGTCGCGATGGGGCCATCTGTGCGCCCAGTCTTCACACTCTGCCAGCACGAGTCAACGACAGTCTGACCATGCACCAGGCCGCGGTGCAGTTCAAGGGGAGGGCGTGGTGAGTTACGCCGCTTCCGGTTCGTGGGAAGAGCCATGCCTACGGAGAGGCATGCTATGCAGATGGCAGCCCGTGAGGCGATAGCTCGTCTCAGGGATGTCCTCCCCGTGATGAAGACTCGTCGTTACCGTTATCTTCCATGCCATGTGCCTTACACCTGTCACTACGCATTCTCCTGCCCCAGAGGAGAACGAGATGAGGCTTTTGAGATGCTTATTGAGTATCTCCGGGCCCTGGAGGCAGCCTTCGACAACCTGGTGGACGACTTCGTGGCTGCCCGCATGGACTCAGTTCATGGCTGTGCTGCCAACAGGAGGGAGCTCCTACCCACCGCACCGCCACTGACTTGGTCTCGTCCTCAGCATCTTATGCACCTACTCGTCGCCTACCTTCTACGAAGAATTCAACCAAGTCATTGCGCCCACTCCAGCGCGCACTGCACCACCCTTCGCGCCCACTCCTGTTCGTGTTGTTCCGCCCCTGGCACCCGCTCCGTCCACTCTGCGCAACACTACACGTATGGAGCCTATTAGCGAGGAGGAAGTCGAGTCCCCAACCTCGCTACGCCTCGCCCTCGGCAGGGCAAAGGAGGTCGTCAACATCTCCGCCTGAGTACGCTTAGCCGCCATGTAATGTACCGCTTTGTATGATATGTTTATATGTACATAGGTTGTGAGAAGTAGCCTGTTTGCGCATCATGTAGGATCTGGAGAAGTGCACTAGCCTAAATAACATGTCAGGATTATGTACGCATATCCTGAGTGATGTATTGTATAATTACCGCCCGCGTGTAAGATATGTAATGAGCAGTCCTTCTCCGTGCGCAAGTCGATTTGTTTTTCTTAAGTAAGCTTGGTTATTTAATTTATTTGCCAACTTTATGCACTTATGGAATTTTTTTTACGACCTTTTCGCTTTTCTTATGGATTTTACAAAATATATCCCAGAGTGAAAAATGTCTCGTCCTTGGACTCGCTCCATGCCAACTCCACCAGAGGAAAATTATGATACACAACCAAGCAACGAGTTCACTCAGGGACAGCCAAGCCAACAGGGCAGTGAATCGGCACTTTCACAAATGTGCCGCCTTTATGAGCGAGTCAGCAACAACACCGGGAAATGATGAACCAAGTCATCAACATGGGAAATCACCATGGACAGTATCAGCAGCATTCTAAGTTATCTGAGCTACAGAAGACACGCCCCCAAACATTTTCTCATACTGGCAAACCTCTTGAAGCCGAGGATTGGCTTCGAGATATGGAGAGAAAATTGATTATTGCAAAATGTTCAGATCTCGAGAAAGTATTATATGCTCCGCACTATCTCACAGGAGCAGCTGCATCATGGTGGGAGAATTTTCTGCACATGCACCCCAACGAAAATGATATCACCTGGGATGATTTCAAGGAAGGTTTCCGCGGTGCACACATTCCCAAGAGTATTATGAAAATCAAGAAGAGAGAATTTGATGACCTCAAACAAAGGAACCTGACAGTGTCAGAATACAACAGTCAATTTACTCTATTGTCCCGCTACACCAATGAAGAACGTAGGACTGAAGGCAAGAAGATGGAGAAATTCCTTGATGGTCTGGCGCCCGCGCTTAAATGCCAACTGGTCGTTCACACTTTTCCAGATTTTAAGACACTAGTGGACAAAGCTATTACTCTGGAAAATGAGAGACGTAGCTTGGAAGATTTACGTAAGCGAAAAAGAGACCAGACTACTCTTGCACGCAACCACCGAAGCAGGACAGATTTTCAGAAAGGTGGGACACACAAACCTACGACAAACTTCTCTCGCCCAACCAAGAATTACCATGCAAGGGACAAAGAGTTCATATATCGCCCAGGCGTTACTTTCTACGCTTGTGGAGAAGAAGGGCACTACGCCAAACAGTGCCCCAAGCCAAGGAACTCGACCCCAAAGCCAAACAATGGTGGAAATAATTCGGCGCCCAAGCGCAACAATTTCAACCCCAACAACAACCACAGGAAGGGTCATCTAAACCACGTGACCAAAGAAGAAGCACAAAACGCTCTGGATATCGTACTCGGTACGTTTCCTGTCAACACAATACCTGCAACTGTTTTGTTTGATTCTGGAGCTTCTCACTCATTCATTTCGAAAAGTTTTGCTTTGCAAAATAATTTTTCAATGTTTCCCTTGGAAAAATCCATGATCATCAAGTCCCCTGGGATTCAGCAAGTTACTCAGAGTTACTGTCAGAATGTGGTTATTGAGTTCGAAGGATTGAAATTTTACGCCAATCTTATTGTGTTGGAAAATAAAGGACTCGATGTCATCCTAGGGATGGACTGGTTAGCCACCAACAAAGGTTTTATTGACTGTTTCAACCGGACCGTAATTCTCACGCATCACCACGGGAAGATAATAAAAGTATCATCCAAGGAAAGAAAAATACCCCGGCAGCCGAGATTGAATAAGGTGGATGTTTCTGAGTTAAGCAAGGTTCCAGTGGTATGTGAATTTCCGGATGTATTTCCCGAAGAACTACCAGGCATGCCACCAGACCGAGAAATAGAATTCAGCATTGAGCTAGCACCAGGAACCACCCCCATATACAAGAAACCATACAGAATGGCACCATCCGAGTTGATTGAGTTGAAGAAACAAATAAAGGAATTACTGGACAAGGGATACATTCGAGCCAGCTCCTCACCTTGGGGATCACCAATTTTATTTGCCAAAAAGAAAGATGGAACACTGAGATTGTGCATAGACTACCGAGCACTTAACATGGTCACAGTCAAGAACAAATACCCGATGCCACGAATAAATGATTTATTTGATCAGCTCGCTCAGGCCAAGGTATTCTCAAAGATTGACTTAAGGTCAGGATATCATCAATTAAAAGTACGAACAGAAGATATCCCCAAAACTGCCTTCACCTCCAGATATGGGCTATATGAATTCACAGTTATGCCTTTTGGACTAACTAATGCCCCTGCATATTTTGTTCACCTCATGAACAAAGTATTTATGAAGTTTATGGACAAGTTCGTTCTGGTATTCATCGACGATATTCTAGTATACTCCAAGACACCAGAAGAGCACGCGGAACACCTCAAGATTGTGCTAGGAGAACTCAGAAAACACCAATTGTATGCCAAGTTCAGCAAGTGTGAATTTTGGCTAAGACAAGTAGGCTTTCTGGGCCACGTGCTGACCCAAGACGGTATAGCAGTGGACCCGGAAGAAGTCAGGGCCATACTTGACTGGAAGGCACCAGCCAGCGTAACTGACGTACGAAGTTTCTTGGGAATGGCAGGATATTACCGCAAATTTATTGAAGGATTCTCCACCCTAGCCAAGCCAATGACGCAGTTACTCAAGAAAGACAAGAAGTTTGAATGGACAGAAGCCTGCGAAAAAAGTTTCCAGGAATTAAAACGGAAATTAACTACAGCACCGGTATTAATTGTACCCGACATACACAAGAATTTTGAAGTGTATTGTGATGCGTCCAGAAAGGGTCTCGGATGCGTGTTGATGCAAGAAGGCAAGGTTGTCGCATACGCTTCATGACAACTCCGCAAGCATGAGGAAAATTATCCCACTCATGACTTAGAAATGGCAGCAGTTATTCATGCACTTAAGGAATGGAGGCATTTCTTGCTTGGGAATCGATGTGAAATTTACACGGACCATAAGAGTCTTAAATATATTTTCACTCAGCCAGAACTAAACTTACGGCAACGACGCTGGTTGGAATTGGTAAAGGATTATGATGTTGGTATCCACTATCATCCAGGAAAAGCAAATGTAGTGGCCGATGCTCTTAGTCGGAACCCCAGCTCCAACGAAAATAGTCTGCAAAGCTTAAGGCCTGAATTCCAACAAGAATTTGCCAAACTCAACTTGTCAATGATCACGGAAGGCACCATATCAAACTTGGAAATAAAGCCCGACCTTGTGGAGAGAATTAAAGAAGCTCAGCCCGGTCACCCCAGTATTGAAGGAATTAAAAGAAAGGTGAGTATAGGCAAGGCCTCGGAGTTCATCATAGGCGATGATGGAATATTACGGTACAAAGACAGACTCTGTGTGCCAAACATAGAAGACCTCAAACAGCAAATCCTAGCTGAAGCCCACACCACTCCATATTCAGTCCACCCTGGAGGAACCAAAATGTATAAGGGTATTCAGGAAAGATTTTGGTGGCACGGTATGAAGAGGGACATAGCCACATTCGTTGCATGTTGCGATTCTTGTCAACGCATAAAAGTTGAGCATCAGAGACCAGCCGGACTACTGCAACCAAACAAAATACCTGAGTGGAAATGGGATGAAATCGGGATGGATTTTATTGTCGGACTACCTCGGTCATGACACGGGAATGATGCCATATGGGTCATCACCGATAGATTAACCAAGGTGGCACATTTTATTCCAGTGAAGACAACCTACAACACTCAGAAGCTTGCCAGGATTTATCTTTCCCGTATAGTTTGTCTGCATGGAGTCCCGAAGACTATAATATCCGACCGAGGCACTCAATTTGTCTCGAAATTCTGGGATCATTTCCAACAGGCTCTGGGAACTAAATTGGCCTTCAGTACAGCCTACCATCCCCAGACTGATGGACAGACTGAACGCGTAAACCAAGTTTTAGAAGACATGCTGAGAGCATGTGTCCTCACCTATGGAACCAGTTGGGAGGAAAGTCTGCCATATGCCGAGTTCGCATACAACAACAGCTACCAGGCCAGCCTGCAAATGGCACCTTTTGAAGCCTTATACGGACGGAGGTGTCGTACCCCGCTAAATTGGTCAGAAACCGGAGACAGCCGTATCTTCGGCCCAAACATGCTCAAAGAAGCCGAGGAAAAAGTCAAGCTAATCAGGGACCGACTCAAGACCGCTCAAAGCCGACAGAACAGTTATTACAATTAGAAACATCGTGGGGTCAATTTTGAACCCGGTGAATTTGTGTACCTACGAGTATCACCTATGAGGGGACTGCAACGGTTTAAGATTAAAGGGAAGCTAGCACCAAGATTCATTGGACCATTCTGCATAGTGGCACGAAGAGGCACTATAGCCTACCAGCTAGACTTACCCAAAGACTTGTCCGACATTCACGACGTATTCCACGTCTCTCAATTGAGGAAGTGCGTAAGCAAACCAGAGAAGCAAGTATCCCATGAGAACATTGACGTGCAACCAGACCTCACTTATCGGGAACGCCCAGTAAAAATATTAGAGGAGTCTGAAAGGAGGACCCGACAGAAAACCATCAAATTTTTCAGAGTTTAGTGGAGCAATCACACCGAAAGTGAAGCAACTTGGGAAAGGGAGGATTTTCTTCGGACAGAGCATCCACACTTATTTAAGGATCAGCTGAAATCTCGGGGACGAGGTTTTTCCTAAGGGGGTAGGTGCTGTGACACTCCCAAAAATTTTAATTGGTTTTCATCAAAAACTTTGTTGAATTCTTTTTGAGGGCATTTAAAAATTTCTTTTCCAGAAATCCTTCATCTTAAAAACTTCCTTTTCTTTGGCAAGGATTTTATTTTTCTTCAAAACTATGGTGTTTGATCTTTTGAAATTTCTTCTCTATTGGTTCCCCCTCAAATTATTTTGGGAGTTTTAATCTTTTTCTCTTAAAAAGAAACTCTATGAAAATTTGGATTTTCATATCCTAGAAACCACCCATGATCTTTGTATTTTTGCCCATGTGATAAGACCCCTCCAAAACCTTCCCTCCTCCTTGTAATAAACCTAAGTTCTCTGTCCCAACTCATCCAAGCAAGTTTTGGATTTTATTCTAATTATTTTTCCCTCAAAACCATTTCTGCAAATTATTTGGAGCCTGAGAGGTTTTCAAAGCAAGTACCCTATTGCATTTGAGTTTTGACCTAAAACCAACTCCTCTGGATTGTCCTTAGCATCCACAACCTAGAACCATCTTGACCCACTCCTCCCCTTTTCAAAATTTTCAAAATTCAGTCTCTGCAAGTTTGGACCAGATTTGCCAAATTTGGTGAAATTCATATCTACACTTCTCCAAAAATTCCACCAAAATTCAGGCAGCCTACTGGAGCAATGAGTAGCCACTCCACCAAAAATCAGCTCAAGGAAAAATCCCCAGAGGCCAAAAACATTTTGTCGAACACCTGAGCTGCACTGTTCCTTTGCAAATTCAGTAAATTCATATTTTAGTGTTGTTTTTCATCCGTCAGCTTCACTCACGCGTCGATAGTGCGCTTGGCGCGTTGTGCGCGGCCTCTTCTCCCTGGCCAGCACCCCCGCACGCGCGCTTGGCGTCTTCCCGGCGTCGGTGGCGCCCCTGGCCGCCCGCGCCGGCGTGTCTTGCGGCGGCCGAAACCCCGTTACAGCCGACAGGGGACAAGAACGGCAGCTCAACGCCGTTCCGCGCCGCCCATCGCCCCTCTTCTCTCCGCGTGGCCTCATGCGTGCCAGCGCACGCCCATGGCACCGCCACCGTGGCCGGCAAGCACGGGACGCGCTCCCTGCCGCCGACGGGCCCGCGCCGCCCCGTTCTGTCGAACTCACCCCCAAAGCACCAAACTCTAGCTCGATTAGCACCAAAATGGAACCGTGGACCTCCACGATGACGCACAATGTCCTAATTACCCCGACCAAGCCCTGCGCCGCCGTAATCGTCACAGGAGACCCCCGTTCATGGCCACCACCTCGGACCGCCTATATAAAGGGCTCCCGAGCTCACCCTCGTGCATGCATCATCACCACACCTCACCAAGGCTCTGCCAAGCCACCCGGAGGACCTCGAGGAGGTCTCCTCCCCCAACTCCGGCCGCCCCGATCCACCTCGGTCTCCACCACGATTCGCTCCGGTGAAGCCGTCTCCGGCGCCCAAATCCCGTCAGTTACTCCCTCTAGTACCCAGTAAGCTAACGCCAGCATCAATTTGTCCTTCGCAGCTCTCTCCGACGAGTCCCTCAACCACCCGAGCCACCGTCCGCCGGAGCAAAGCTCGCCGTCGACGTGGTACTCGCCGGCGACCACCACCACCACCAGCCGACGCGGGAAGGAGCCCTGATCACGGAGGTACCCTCCGATCCCCCTGCCTCGCCGTGGATCGCCGCCGGCGACCACCGCGGCTCTCGGACGCCGACGAGCTTCGTCCCCCCCCCCCATTTGAAAGTTTAAACCTGACGAGTGGGACCCCACCGTCAGCCTCTCTGTCATCTCTATGTGAAACGTTTTCTGGTAGCGCCTTCGGGCAAAATGCGTTTTCCCCTCTGGGCTGGCGTATTCAATACTGGAACATCTTCTGTTTTTATAAGCTAGCCCCTGGGAACTTTCTGTTTCATTACAGATGAGTCCTTGGACAAAAACCTTTATAACTTTTAAACAGAATAATATTTTTGATTGATTCTTTTTCTGTCCTCTTCAGAATTTTGTCTAGTTTTTGATCATATTTATTTGAAAAATATTTGGTATAAATTTCTGTGCACCTCTTGGTATTTACGATAGCGCATGTATTTCTTTATACCGTAGATACCGAAGGAGGTAACAGAGCCGCGAACTTCACCGAGCTAGGCTCCGACTACTCCGAACCAGGCAAGCATGTTTGAACTTTTTATATGATGAGTGTCTTGGCATGTTTTGCATTTTAGTTAGTCTCATGGCATGTTGATGAGCATACCGATGAACATTATTTTATGAAATGTTGAGGTAAGTGAGTTCGATGATCCATAAGTGGATGGATGTGAGTATGAATGGCCATGTGTTGGCATGAGGATGGGTAAGATGGCAGTGTTGTAGCATGCCAGTCTTATGCCAGGCTAAGTGACTGCAGTGTCAAGCCGTATCGGTCCAGTTCCTCCCATTTCCTTCCCTGTACTACCACATGTTTTCCGCAAGGAATATGGTTTAGTAAGTTGCAAACCGCTTTCCTGGTACACACCAAAAGGAGAGGCCGGGATGATGGTTCCATGGCCCTGGATTAAAGCCAGTCATCCGGTCAGGGGGCATGGGTGTTTCCGGTTGGGACCGAGAGGGGGGCACCCCTTAGAGCGCGCGTATATAAATTTGATCCCATGCTATTCGAGATTGTGATCTCCCCGTCTCAAAAGTTTTTCTTGGACGATGTCTAGGGTGATTCCTAGCATCGAGAGGTAGGATGGGTGTGTACTGGTTAGCTGTGTTTTCTTCCGAAATACCGTAAACGGAACTAGTCCTTCGTGACTATGGAAATCCGTTGGTTGTGGGAAATTTTTGTACAAACTCTGAAGAGTCATATATTCCTTGAATCATCTATTCCATGTCCAAGTTCAACATTATCTTATCCTGACAAGTGCCAGTTTTGATGACAGAGACTCCGGTGAATCGTATGAGTGCTAATTCCGGTTAAATGATTATTCCTGTGGATGGACTAACCCGTTTATTCTCATGAATTGAATGAGTATCATTTACTTGTGAATAAAAGCCCTTTCTGCGATGTCGCTCAGACGTCCGACTGTGGCATTGTTATATTCTACTTTCGATGAAAGCCCTTTCTGTGATGTCGCTCAGACGTCCGACTGTGGCATTGTTATATTTTACTTTCGATGAAAGCCCTTTCTGTGATGTCGCTCAGACGTCCGACTGTGACATTGTTATATTTTACTTTCGATGAAAGCCCTTTCTGTGATGTCT